>NC_056742.1:513801453-513968953 GCF_019279795.1 Protopterus annectens | reverse complement strand
TGGATAAGAAGATGATCTGTTTTTTCTAAGTCCTTGAAAACGTGGTGCATTATTCTAAACAAAGGCAAAGATGTACAGCTGGAATTAAAAGATTTATGGCAATTGAGTTCAGAATTTCAGCTCCATTGCATGACAAGTGTCAGGAGGTGCTTGTTTTCTTAAATGTGGAATTGTATATTTCATTATATTTGTGGAAACTCAGAACCAAAGTATCTTCATTAGTACTCCACCCTCCAAACTCAAAGATGAGAACTTAAAAGAAGGTGTTAAGGAACAAAAAAAAAATATTTTCCAGTCTTCCCATCTGAACACTCTGAACAGTAACTGTAGCTTAAAAGGCTGTGATGTGATTCATGGCTACATATATACTTGCCTGCATTGTATTTCCACAACAGTGGTAACTGTTCCCAATGGCTTACATCAGGGCAGCTGCCCCTCCTACCCCACCCAATGGCTTACATCAGGGCAGATGCCCCTCCTACTCCATCCTAGTTATGGCTATTTATAGCAAAATGGATTGTGTATTCAATATTGTTTTTACTCTCACTGCTACCTGTCTCACCTTGCAATGGTAATCCTATACACTGAATCAGCTTGACTTACGTCCTGCTACAGTATTGAACTCGGGATGACTGCTACCCTTCCTTTTCTATTTGGGATTGTATTGCTGTGTGGATATGGGAAGCCTCTAACTGGCAAAAAGGCTGGATTAAGAGTGTTGTGTTTTCTTCATTATTCTGGACAACGGACTTAAGTGACCCTCTTTAAACCAGAAGTAGCAAAACATTTTCTACAGAAACTGCGGAAGGAAAACACAACCTTCTTTTCCAAAAACCATCAGGTAAATCTTTAATAATCAGCCCATGTGTCACATTGAGCCACTGAATATTTTTAGTGGAATACCAGTAGTTGTATAATAGTCATCTATGGAAAGTGATAGATCTCAGTCTACAGAGTTGAAATTATCATTGTTTGTTTAGAGTATTTTGTTTAATTTCTTCCCTGCTCAATTAATTACTATATAGTATGGTTTAATTAATTAATTACTATATAGTGTGATTTAATTGTTCTGTTTTATGTTTTTATATTTTCTTCCATTGTAAAATAGCCCACTTATAAAAGGGGAACCTCATAATATTGATGTGACTGTTGGCATCTGCCCTTTCTGACAAGAGACTGTCTGGATATAAACTAGTACAATGTAAGATAATGGCTAGGTAAGGTATCAGCAGCATCTCCTTGGAAATACTGTGTGTGTGTGTGTGTGTGTGTGTGTGTGTGTGTGTGTGTGTGTGTGTGTGTGTGTGTGTGTGTGTGTCTTTGTTTTAATTTCTACAAATCTTTTGGGTTTCTAATACCATGACAGGAATGGACCCCATTCCTAAATCAAAGTATAATTAAAGTTCATGAAATTAGTATTGTTTCAACCTTTGATGTTAGTCTAAAGTGCTCATCGCAGCACCCGCAATGTATCCAGTAATGACTCCTTCTGCAGTTCGTATGGAGTTATATTTATTGGTAGCATATCTAAATACAAATGTAGATTCTTTTTTATAAGATCCATTGCTCCTACTACTATTGGAAAGGTCTGGGTATCCTTCTTCCACATTGCCAACAATGTGCCCAGTAATGACTCCGTCTACAATTCGTATGGAGTTACATATATCGGTAACATATCTAAGTTATAAGACCTGTTGCTCCTACTACTATTGGAACTATCTGTGTATTGCTCTTCCACACTGGTCTCATTTCTGCCTGCAAATCTTCATATTTTATGACTCTATTTCTCTCTGTATGCAAGACACTGTAGTCACTGGGTGAAGTGATTTCAATGATCAATGCTACTTTTGTTTCCTTTTCATGGATCATTATCTGGTTTTCTCACATCTATATATACTGAACCGCATCTATATATTGAACTGTTGGTAATGGGTGATCCCATGTGATGTAGACTTCATCATTTTCTATGATGCTTTGTGGCTCATGTTTCCATTGTTCCTCAGCCACTTCATTACCATAATGTTTGCACAATCCCCAGTGCAACAGTCTTGCCACATTATTATGCCTTTCAGTACACAGTCCTTCTTCCATTAGTATGTCACAGCCAGCAACAAGGTGTGCAAGTGTTTCCAATTCTGTTTTATAAAACCTACATTTGTCTCTTTCTCCCATACGTTTAATGGACTTTGTAAACCAACATGTACATAGCCCAGTATCTTAGGTCGCAAATATTAACCTTTCATCTTTTGGTTTGAATTTACCTCTCCTAAACCATTCCTGCATTTGATTCTGATCAACATGAGATATTTTCAGAAGTTTTCTATGCTTACAACTATATTTATGCATTTTTCACATTTCTTGCCTTCTCATCTGATCCTTCACCTTATATTCCTTGTTTTATTTTTTGGCACATTCACTTGCTGCCTGATTTTTATCTACTTCTGGTTTGATTTGCATTCCTGCTTGATGCCAATATGTTTCTGCTAGACTAAGCAGGGACGTCATCTTATATTTATCCTCCTCATGTTTCAAAACTTTCACTATGTTTGAGTCTTGTCAGATCAGCAGTTATGTGTGGAGTCCCACAACTGCAGATCTATAGATATAATCAATTTCAAGGAGACCCATACATCCTTCGGAATGGGGAATATATAATCTTAGTATGCACTGATTTTTAATAAATCATTTGGTGAGCATGAAGCTTCCTTCTTGTTTTCCTGTTTAATCTATCCAACACATTCTAGGGTCACTCAATCACTCCAAAACTGTTTTAGGACAGGAAGAACAAATTAGTTTATAGCTTGAATTTTGTTCCAGATGCCAATACTGTTTTCAGGATTAATTTAAGACTTTTAAAATATTCCTTATTAAATTTTATTCACATTTGTTCATGTTTTATTGTTGATCCTTCATCCTTTTCCAAATATTTATACACCCCTTCTTCATCAAGTTCTTTTATATCACATTTCTGTCACAAACTGATACTTTCTTTGGGCTTTTCCTTCTTTAAAGGTTGTTTTTGTACATTTATCAAGACCAAATGACATTTTTATATCATCTGAAAAAGTTTTGACAACCTGCAGTTGTGCTTTCAGTTCCTCATCTGATGAGCGATACATTTTATATCATCGACAAAGACAAGATGAGAGGTCTTTACACTTGTTTTCTAGGAACCAATTTATAGCCATGGCCTAAGCTGTTAAGTAAACAGCTTAATATGTTAAGGGCAAGACAGAATAGCAGTGGTGACAGAGAGTCATCCTGGAATGTCCCCCTTTGAATTTTTATCCCTGGAATAATAATTTGCCCTTTATCATGGCTTAATTGCAAAGTGGTCTGCCACTATTGTATGGTCACTGTAATATAACTGATCGGTGTAGGGTGTATCTTGTATGTTTTTAAGCACTCCTTTATCCATGAAGGTGGGATACTATCAAATGCTTTTCTGTAGTCAATCCATGCCATACTTAGATTCTTCCCCTTTTTACAGTTCTCCATTATGACTTTATTTAGCAACAACAAATGATCCTTTGTTCCATATGACTTTCTTTTATTACCCTTTTGTTCTATTGCCATGATTGAATTTTCTTCTAAATGACTATAAACTCTGTCAGCATCAGTTCTGGTGCATAGTTTATATGTTGTCAGAAGGGAAGTTTTCGGTCTATAATTTTAGGATAACTTGCAGGCTAACTCTTAAGTAGTAGCATTGTTTTTCCTGTTGTTAACCAGGTTGGTGTCTGTTTGGAGTGCACATATAAATAGTTCTTACTCATGGCTAAATCTTCATACAAAGATGTTAATACTTTTAGCCAGAAATTAGGTACTGCACCTGGGCCTGGTGTTTTCCATTTGGAGGCTTTTCTTAACTTTGTCTCAGACTCTCTGGCGGTTACTTCATTCCATTTTAGATCCTGTACATTTGAACTTCTTATTCTTTCTTTTACTTCTTCTATCAATTTAGCATCTTTGTTATGTTTCACAGAATCTTCATAGATATTTCTCCAACATGTATCTATTTCTTCTTTTTTGGATGGTCTTCCAATTCCTTTTACCTTGTTTTTCAATTCTCTATAGAACTTTTTACGGTCAACAATAAATTGCTTATTTTGTACTTTTCCTTTATATTTATCTGTGTATCTTCTAAGTTTTTCTGCTTGTGCTGAGATTTTTAGTTTATTATTTCCAATAGTGGAGGATAGGATGGCCCTGGTGGTGCAGTGGTTAGCATTGTCACCTCACAGCAAGATGTTCTCTGATTCGATCCTTGGCTGGGGTGCCTTTTGTGTGGAGTCTGCATGTCCTCCCTGTGGTCATATGAGTTTCGTCCAGGTGCTCCAGTTTCCTCCCACATCCCAAAGACATGCAGTAGGTGGATTGGACACTCTAATTTGGCCCTAGGTGTGAGTGCATGTGTGTGTGTGCCTTCTGTGGAAGGTTTGGCACCGGGCTGGCAACTTGACACTGTAAAACTCCACTGCCAATCATGAACAGACAGGTGATCTGCTGTGGTGACCAATAACTGGGAAAAGCTGAAAGAAGAAGAAGATTTCCAATAGTGGAAGATAGATCATGATTCCTTATAATACTGAACATTGCTTTTATCATGTCTATCTTTCTTTGTATTTTTGTTGATCTAACAGCAACACTTCTTGTCTTAATTGCTTTATAGTTCTCTCTGTTCAATACTTCCATGATGGCATTCAGTTTCACCCCCTTCCTTTCCTTTACTACCCTGTGTTCTTGTGGTAGAATTTTATCTGATATTAATTTAGCTGTACAGTAATATATCCTGTTTACTTCTGTTATAATGCATGGGTTTCTATGGACAGCCCTAATTACTGTGTTCATTAATTTTATAAAACTTCTGACTTTTTGGGGTTTATTGACCTTCTGCAGTCTGTTTCTTTCATTGATCTTAATATGTCTATCTGTACTAAATCAAGCAACCCTTCTCTTAGCTCATTTTCTTCTAAACTGGGTGGACAGTTTTTGTTCTCCATTTCCTGCGGGCATTCTAAAGAGAGTTCTATAGCATCTTCCTGTGGCACATTCTCTTCAATTTCATCCTGTGTCATTGGTTGCTCTGTCATATGGGAACTCACTGGCCTATTGCTCCTCAACTTTGATGGTATCAGAGTTGCCACAGTTTCCTATTGCTTCCTTTGCTGTCTAGCTTCA
Source organism: Protopterus annectens (assembly GCF_019279795.1). Lineage (NCBI taxonomy): Eukaryota > Metazoa > Chordata > Ceratodontiformes > Protopteridae > Protopterus > Protopterus annectens. The sequence goes on along the minus strand of NC_056742.1, from coordinate 513,963,772 downwards.
AGTGAATGTTTATACTGGTTTCCTGTGGAAGGCTCCAAAATATCTTCATATGGCAACTGCTCAGGTGCTTCCTGTTGCACTGGTTTCTCCTTAATTTGGATGTCTATTGCTCTATCCTGCTGTGGTACTTTCTGAGTTAGACTTTCTACACTGAATCCTTCACTTTGCAAGTACTCCATAACCTCAGTTTCTATTTCTTTAACTTCTCCATCACTAATCTTCTTTTCTAGTTTTCCTCTTTGTCTTCTTATTTTTTGGACTATAAAGCTTTCCATGTCTGGATTCCTTTACCTGCCACTCTTTATGTATTGATTAATTTTGCTTTGTCCTTTGCATAAATGTTACACCATATTAAATCTCTTTTTCTTTCCCATGTCCATATTTCTTCTTCAGATGTCTCCTGATCTTCCTGTTTCTTATTAATTTAGGGACTCGTTCCATCATTCTGTGATGTAACTTGTGTTAACCTTCTACACCAAATCCTTCATTTCTCAGGCATTCCATAACTTCAGCTTCTATTTTTTTAACTTCTGCTTTAATAATCTTCTTGCTACATTTCCTCTTTTTGATATTAATTTTTATTATGAAATTGTCCATATCTGGATGCCTTTGCCTGTATTTCTCTTTGAATATCTTTGGGGCTGCCTTTTTCGTATTGATCAATTTGGCTTTCAACTTTTGCATAAATATTGCATCATATCAAATCTCTCTTTCTTTCCCATGTTCATGTTTCTTTTTTATATACTTTTCAAAAATCTCTAGGTTTTGTTGTTTATATTTTTGCACTTCCTCAGATGATTCTTTTTCCAAACAGATCAAATTTTCTTGAATGAACAGAAATTTTGGTACTTTGTTGTACAAATGTCAGCAAATGTCTTCCTTTCACACTGAAGATTGTTTTAAGACTTTACTGCCAACATGTGTAGAGCTATCTCCTTTGTGCATTAACAGTGCTTCCAGCCACAGCGACCTGTTCTTCATAACACTTCTTAAAACCACCTTTTCAAAAACAGGCCTTTTTTCTCTCTTCCTCGTCAAAGTCATTCAGTAGGACTCCAGATTGTGAGGAGGCATCCCTCTGTGTGTTTTTAATCACAGAAACGTCTCAGGAAAGCAAATATACCTGATACCCAAAAGCAATTATGAGTGTTATTCATCAGAATTTGCAAAAAGGAATGTTCATCGGGCAGACTTTCAGTAGCGACATGCTGCTGGCAGTAAAGTACATAAAAGAACAACAGCATGCATTTTTTTTACATTAAAAACACTATTGTTAAAGGAAACACACTATATGACAGTTATAAACCACTAATGGTCAGATTTCGATATCAGGAAGCAAGTGGTATTTTCGCTAAAATCTTTTTTATTTGAAGCTTCTGACAGTTTTTCTTGTGGTCTCTGTATGACTGTGTGTAAAAGGAGTTTAGTCAAGTCTCAGTCGCTACTGTTAAGATTGTGTTAAAAGGCACATACTGTGCTTGGACTGAGGTATGTACAATCTTGGGTAGCCAGTGTTTATAATCCTGTTCTGTACCTGTACAGTGTAAAGCTAATTTTTGTATAGCAAATAATGATCATAATAAGAAGCAACTAAAAATGTATTTAAAAACTAAATATTTTAATAATTAGCAATGCATTAAATTTGAGCATTTATCTTTAACATGTTTAATTGATTAATAAGCTTTAACATGTGACAAGTATATAAAGAAGTGACTTTCAAGTTTTAAAATTTAACGGTCTGACGAAGCTTTATGTGAAAGCGCTTACCTGATGCATGCGAATAAAACCTGAACGTATTTTATATAACCAGAGTATTTTTTATTTAATATATATTTCCTAATACTGGATCTGTTGCTGTGCTGTGGTTGCCTCTTTGCCATATTACTTGGGTCTCTGTTCATTACTACATTTGTAAGCCAAGAGGCATTTGCTCTGATGGGTATGTTAATATACTTTAATATGACACCAATTATACTTGAAACGCAATTAATCTTAAAATATGATACTTCTCACCCTTAAGACACATATTGAGATCCTGGTGCTATCTGATTTGGAATTTAGTAAAGTATGTATTTAAGTGTGAATTAAGGTAATGTATATTCATGGATTATTACTAGGCTAATGACACAGGGGACTTTTCTAAGCCTAGCCAAGTTTTCCTGAAAGAATAATGATGTCCTGTATCTGAAAAGGACATTGACAGCCAGGCATTTATAGGATACCTCTGTCCATAAGGGACAAGGGTGTCAGACCTGGTGTAAATTTCCTATTACCCATCCACAGGTCTAGGTTGTCCTTAAACTGGGTAATAGATGAACTCAGCTTCACATGGAGGGGCAGTCTCTGGAACACATAACTGTCTCTCCAGCATGTTCTGTTTAAGTAACTGACATAATTCAGGTCCCTAGACCTTGTATTTCAAGTACTCTTAGACTTATGAATATGTAAGAGATTCATAAGTGTGGGGTTTGCGGATGACTTGAAAGACAGGCATAGATCACCCTCTCTGCAATCTATAGGAGACTGAGTAGTGAGAAAGGGCTTTAAGGTACTCTGTATCCTTTTTGTAAGGAACCTCTGAGGTTGCTCTAGATGTTGCATATGCCTGGTCAGGTACATACCAAAGGAAGCATTGTTTTCGATGACTGGTCTGATAAGGGTGGAGTGCAGTGGAATAATGATCTCTTTGGAACTAGATGCTATGCCCTTACTTATAAGTTGTGCGACATAAAAGGATTTCCTCACCACTGTGGCCACATGGTGGTTGAAGATAAGGTGACTATGTGTGTACCCAGATCCCTGAGCACTGGGTCAAGTCTTAAGGTCATATTATCAACATGCAAATTAGGCAGGATGATTGACTTCCCAAAGGACACAATTATGTATTTTTTATCATTGAGTTTAAGACCATGGTTTTGGCACTATCTGTTAGTCAGAGATAGACCTTGAAGAATTCTAGTGTCTGCAGGGGAGTCTATAATAACCCCCAGCTTACGATCATCTGCAAACTTAATTATCCATAATCCTTCACCATTTGCTTCCATTTTAGAGAAGAAGATGCCAAAAAGAGTAGCCCTAGTATGGAACTCTGGCTCACTAGTGACTGTCCTCTTGGTGGAGGTGGCTGCGCCTATTTTGACCTCCTGGGTCCTACTAGTGAGTCATTTTGCTATCCAACATGTGATAAAAGAGTTTATACCTAAATTAGTGAGCTTGTCTATAATACTTTAATGGGGTATTGTATTAAAAGCCTTAGCCAGGTAGAGGTTAAGTTGTGTGCACAGTCTTACATTCATCCAGTGCTTCAGTGACCCTGTCAAAAAATTCAACATATTTAATAGGCATGACCTTTCTTTAACAAAGCCAAACTGTGATGGGTCCAGCATTTGCCAGTTATGTATGCCATCATGCATCATGTCCATTGTGATGCTTTCCATGGACTTACATATGAGGCTGGTAGGACTTATGGCTCTGCAGTTACCCTGATCAGTGGTTGAAACTCCTTTGTTTAGGGAAATGACTGTAGCCATCTTCCATTCCTTGGACACAAAACCTGACTGAAGGCTGTAGTTGAAAAGTGGTTCAAGTGGACCAGAGAGGCCATGTTTCATGCTATTTATTAAACATTCAAGGATGTTAATGGGGCACATTGTACAGTGGCTTTTGCCTTGGAAAGTGCATTGATGATCTGTTCCCTAGTAATGGTTGCAAATATTGTGGCATGCATTATTTCCTTTGGATTATCAGAGAAGAAGTGAGGGGAGAAATTTGATCTGAACCTGTCAGCCAAATGGTTGGAAATGGCCTCCAGTCCTATGTGGATAGTGCCATTTGCAATAGATTCTGGGAATTGTTTTGTATTTCCCCTGAGGTTATGGACATAACTGTAGAAAGGTTTGTGGTTGTCCTTTGCCTGAGAACCTATTTTATTTTTATTTAGCCTTTGAAATATTAATTATTCCTCTTTGCTGCCTGTTTAGATTGTAGAGGGGCTTTTAGTATGTATGGCTTTGTTCCTCCTACGCTTGGCCAAGATTTTTTTTCTTTTGATGTATAACAGATTAATATTGTGATTCCACAAGGGCGGCTTGTCTTTTGAGTTTGTCTTATTCTTAATACAAGTGGGCACAGCTCCCTCTATACAGCTGTCAATATGGCTCTACAAAGATTTTGTAAATAACTCAGCATATGCTATGGTGTTTACCGGGGTTAGGTGTGTTTGGAATTTAACCAAGGTGTTGCTTAGTAGAGACAGGTTAGCCTTGAAATATTTCCTAAAAGTTTTTGGTTTCACTGGATCCCTGGATTTAATTTTTATTTCAAGCATACTGCCTTATGGTCAGATCTGATGAGCGAAGACACTACAATAGGTGAGGAGCGAAGACACTACAATGGGTGAGGAACATTGCCCCCCCACGCTTTGAGTACAAGTTCAAGAATGTTTATACCCCAATAGGAGAATGGACCAACTGTTCCAGGATGGTGGTATTAACAGCGTTTAGGAATCGCTGGGCTTGTGCATTAGAAGTGGTGCACAATTACCAATCTATAGAGGGGTAGTTGAGATCCTACATGAATTTCATATTGGGTTGAACGGTGGGGAACTCTAAAACATTGAGATACATAGTATGGGTTTCCTGGGACATGGAGGTAGAACTATATGTTGCAAAGTTATGGTATGGCACCCTGTTTATGGTCAGTTGCACATGTATGAGTTCCAGTGGTTCAACTAGTCTGGATGTGTGTTTTTTTTTAAGATAGACTGAGACAACTATGCCTTTACTTCTCTCCTGTGCTGTAGCTGGCCTAAAGGTGTGAAAGGCATTATAACCTTGCATTGTTGGGGTACTCTTCATGACTTTAAACTATGTCTCTGTTACTACATAGATGTCTACACTCTCCAGGGAGAGGAAAGCTTGTAGGGAGGGGAGTTTCTTTATAAGACTTCCAGCATTGAGCAATACCACCTTCAGATGTTCCTTCATAGGTTCAGTTAATCTGGTAGGTTTATCAGTTTGGCATTTCCTAAAAAAGGCACTATGGGTATGGAAAAGGTATTTACCAATATCCAAAACCTAGACGGGATAAGTGCAGGCTATCCCTGGCAAAGGAGAGTGGTCTGTCAATCATGTCATCCCAGGCCATCAAATATTGAACTCCCATGGAAGGACACTAGAAGCTAAGCCAATTGTTAAAATCAGTCATTTTCTGTCTGTAATGTGGCATCATCCTTGAAGAAGGTGGTATGCTGCTCAGTGCTGGACTCATACCTGTCTGAGACACATAATCAGCAAGCTCAGTCATGTCTCAGTTAATACAGTCAAGACAGGTATGTCTGAGGTCATTAACACTGAAATGGACAAAGTCATACTGGTACTTGTGGTTCAATGACCCGAGTGCCTGTGTGACTAGATGGAGCCTAACCCAGAAAGGCAGCTAACTGTGACTCTGTCCTTACTCAGTCTGGTGAGGGAGGACATTGCTATGCCTCATTATAGAATCACTGCTTTAAATTTATACATCAGTCATTATATTAATTAGAGCCTTTATTATTGTTTTCAGCAAGGCATATGAGTGGAATTCTTAATAAATGTTTTCTGTAGTTTTGTTTAAAAGTACTTACTTTAGACATGAATATCTCTGTCTTTACTTTTATGTAGGCATTTCTCACATGTAATTCCTTTCAGGTGTCTTAACTGTATGACTTCTTACACATTAACAACAAGACCTAACCAGCTGCTGTTTTGTTTTTTCTGATGTTGTCACTGCGCTTCTGTTATGGTTGCTAGGCCATGATAGTATACATTGTGGAGTTATGAAATTTTATTTTTGATTTTGATTTGCAGTAGTGTAACGAATTAGGTGTTTAGGATACAAGAAGTAACTGAAAAAGTCCATGTGTCTCATTAATTGCCAATTTTGATCAAATCAGTTTGTATAACATTTTCTATAAACAAGGGCTGAGTAACATACTTGCATTTTTATTCCCCTAGGAGAATTCTTGCAAAAGTGGTAGGGACCAGTAATAAATACTGGACTGGGTTCATGAACATCTAATTTTCACACTGCTATTGTGTGTGCATCATGACGTGCACATCATAGTCTGCAATTTTGTATTCATTAAATTGTTCTACATGAAGTCTAGAGCCATCAAACCAAGGTAAACAGTAGAGTATGCTAATGAAAATATAAGCAGCTAAATTATACGGTAGTGAACAAGTGCAAGATGGCATAGCCATTCAGTAAGCTATAAAGAAGTCATGTAGAGATGGTGTAGCCCTTTGGTATGAACACCAAAACTTTCTGGAATACAGCCATCACACTTTGAAAAAATAGCAGTGCTAAGGGTTATAGCTCCTCTACTGCATGTGTGTATATGCAACAGGCTCAAATCTATGCAGCTGATCCTCACCCAAGTAGAAGAATGTTTAGACCCCATTTAACATATCATAGACTGCATGATACTGAAATAGTAGAGCGGTACATGGTTGATAGGGAAACACTACAGAAAATCTGCAACATCTGCTGTTCCCACCTCTGACCCAGTGGAATTCAAGAGAATCTATACCAGTGGAAACTAAGGGATGTGTAGCATTAAGGATATTAGATACTGGTACATTTCAGAGACTCACAGGGGATATAACAGAAGTGTCACAGGCCTCAGCTTCAGGAATATGTCATCAATATCTAAAATTCACAGGCCTCAGCTTCAAGAATATATCACCAATAGTTAAATGTGATGATACAACATGCAAGGGAGTATATCTACTTTCCACGCACACCAGAGAAGAGAGCAAGGACAATGCAGGAATGCTATGCTGTAGCTCACTTCCCTGAAGTCTTGAGTGCCACAGACTGCACTCACATAAAAATAAATGCCCCATCTGGTGAACAGGGATGGACATTCAGCAACAGGAAGGGGTTCCACTCAATCAACTGGTTATCTGTAATTACTGAGGGGTCATCCTCAATGTCTGTGCAAGAAACTCAGGCGGTTACCATGACATCTCAGGCAGTTACCATGACAACCCAGGCATTTACCATGACAACCCAGGCAGTTACCATGACAACTCAGGCAGTTACCGTGCCTCACACATATGGCATACCTTTACACAGCATAGCTTTGCACAACATTTGCTAGGGATGATGTTCCACAAGGTAATCTTTTGGGTGATACAGGCTATGCACTGGAACTGTGATTTATGACACTCATCAAAAATGCAAACACACCCACAGAAAAAGGATTCAGTGATGCCCACACTCAAACTAGAAACATCATAGAGCATGTGTTTGGGATGCTGAAGTCACAGTTCAACTATCTAGACACATCAGGAGGCACCCTGCAGTATGTCCCAGGCACCTGTGCAAAAATTCTTACAGTCTGTGCCATGTTATACAATATTATCTGGAGGAAGCAGCTGTAAGAGGGACAGCAAGGGCCAGGACCACACATTTCTGGACCACAGGCAGAATTAGCACCTACCACATATACAGAGAAGGAATCTGATCGGGAACCTCAAGGTGCAAAGGTAGCTGGCAGACATAGGCATGCACAAAATACCCTTCCCCTGGCTAAGAGGCAAAGGACAGCACATACACTCAACACCTTAGACTCAAAGGTCAGGACACACACCCAGCAGTTAAGAGGCAAATTATAGCATACACACTCACCAGTGAAGAAATACACATAACAGCCTAAGCATATACATATATTAAAGGTGATGGTATCTGATGTCCACAAAGGTTACTTACACATGTAATGTCTGTGTATGGATAGCATCAGACATAGACAGCCCCAGAGCATGATTCATAACTGCAGTAATGTCAAGGTAAGTCTGGAACCTGTAGTAGAACCTGTAGTAGATGACTAAATGTGTAAGAAGATAAACTACCTGCACACAGTTAGTCTCCTACCTATCCACTCTGTGCATACCTATTCACTTTGCGCATCAGACATACATGCAACCTTAAGTCAAACATAAATGAACAAAGCCCATAGCACAGTCATCAGCATTCTCATGGGGGTGCTGAGGTGCAGTAGGCCATGAATGACACCAAAGACATGTGGATGCTGGCCTTTACCCAGCAGGCATAACATCACAGACATTGCCTGATCCACTGTGTCACTCATCCTATCCAATGAGTCACCTACAAGGTTGAGGCAGTCACGTAATAGTAAATAGTAACACAATACTGTGAAGTAACCATGGTAACATGGACAGGACAGCAAGAGCTGCCAGATGTGCACTACAGCAGCAATGAAATTTTAAAACTGCATACATCACAATTTTGTTTTCCATTGCATATTTAAATACATTCAAAATATGAATATGTACACAGTGTGTATAAAGGACAAACTTAACTTATGAAATAGTGCAGTGCTTTGTAGAACAACCTCTTCCAAGTAACTAGCAATAATACTCTGCCTGTATCCAGTCTCCCCTTCTTTCACTTCCATAGCTGTACCACTACCTTTCTATAGTATACATTCAGTCTTCTGAGCACAGTGAAGATGCAAATGAGGTGTGAAATCATTAGCTTTCCTGAATACCAGAAATCGCTTGGTGTAGGGGATGTAAACATGGTATAGGTAGTTATATGACTACATCCACACACTGCAGGACTGCAGAAAGGAACAGAGTGTACTCTTGACTGGCAGTGTTTTTTAAGGCAATGAACACCAGCCCATTGCCCAAGGTGCAAACTGAGAAATGTCATTTGTTTGCCATCAGTAGCACATTTCACTTTGGCTTAGGTTTTGATTTGCTACAGCACTTTGAACAGCAATAAGAAATGATATTCTATATTACATCTAGTATCATTGTAGCAAGTGGGCTAAATGAAATGATATGAAAGAAACACGTAAGAGAATGCAGGGTTTGAGTCCACGTGCTGCTTGAAAAGTTTGCGGCAGATATGAAAATGCAGCTCTAGTTTTGCTGTGTGGAATATAACTTGTCTGTGTTTGTTTGCCTTTGTAATTTCAGCACTGCTTAGCAGAGCGCACAAAGGGCTTACAGCTGAAGGGTAGAGTTTACAATTGTATTTCTGCAGTCTTCATTAGCTCAAACAGTTTTGATACCACTGTGTGGTGATAACTGTTTCTGTGGCAGAAGCTGTGAATGCAGTGACTTTGGCCCCCTAACAGAGTTACTCTGTAGTTCAATTCCATACATTATGAAAGGAATGTGGGAATTAAAACTTCATATTGTTTTGCTGTTTCTTGCCTTGTGCACTTGCTCACCTATAAGAGGCATACAATCAAGCGTACCTGCTTAAGGAAAAAGTGCAACATTATTTGGCCAGCCTTCTGTAGTGCAAACAGGCTTAGCAGCAGTGCGCAAATGTCAGCACCCTGGACGGAGTGGAGAGCATCTACCTGCAATATAACTGGGTGGCACAAAGTATTAAATGCAATAACTTTAGAGGCAGAACACAGGAGGTGCAGGGCTAAAATCCAAGTAACACTTTTAAAAAGGGTGTCAGAATGGAATTTCTAACAACATGATTAGGAAGGCATCACTACATACAAATCATGCCATAATTACTTTTATTGCAAGAAATGTCTCATTAATTCTTTGATACTTATATTTTTGAATGAAGCATACCTCATTAATGGCTTAGTTATGTGTAATTGTTTAAGTAAGATAATTATTGTAATGAATTTACAATGCACTTGCATCTCTACGATGGGCAGAATACTTAAGTGAAAGTCATCTTCTCTCCTCACAAAGTCCAAGTTGTGTTTAGGACAGTATGTGTACTGAAGTATGCATGCATCATAGTCCAACCTGTTTTTATCAGCTCATGAAAGTCTACCCATCTGACAGACATTGACAAACAGTAATAATGACTCTTTCATATGAATGCATTTCACAGGGCTTCTTAAAGTCACACACATGCAGGTCCATCAAAGTATATCTCAATTCAACAATGACAAATAATCACCATGCTTGAAGTTTATACATTCTTTCTTTCATTCTTAGGTTTCATTCCCACATCGGTTAACTAAATGTTTACAGTCTGTAATTCCAGGAAGTTATGTGCCAAGTCATTTAACCTGAAAAAAGCAAGGATGACAAGCCATTGAGGCTGTAAGTGTTGACCATCTGAAAAATTGGGAATATATTCAGCATCATACATGACAATTCTCACTGCCATGCCTCACACCTTTGTTGCTGTTTGATAAAATGCTTTCTGCCCTACATACAAGTGTCTCTTTGTGTTTACCATTGCACAAATGCAGTTGACATGGTTGTGCATGTTTGAACAGTAGCTGTTAAACACAAGACAAGAATTTGGCTCCAGTTCATCCTTAGAGTTCCAGTTTGACTTCTGCAGGCATGGCTGTTGTGGGAGATGATGGTGCTAAATTTAGAGCAAAGAGGTAGGGTGTTGAGGAGTCCAGGATATTTGTGGCACTTCTCATGAAGCACTACAGCTGTAGGCTACTTCAGAGAGAATTATACTCTGTCTCAAAATAAGACTAAGGCTTGGAACAGAGTAGCAAAGGCTGTCTTCAGTGCAACTGACATCCCATACACTGGAAACAATTGTCATCACCACTATAGTGTCTTGAAATGGAAGAAGAGGGATGTCCTTAGCAAAAGAGAGGATGAGTTTAGGACTGTTAACATCCCACAGTGGTGTAAGTATACAAACCTATCTATATTAATTGATATAGACTACAGTACTCAAGCAGGACTGTTATTCAATATGCTTTCATGTCTCTTCTTGTCTTCTGTTCTGTAAAGCTGCTGAAGACATTGCAGTGAACTGTGAGATGCACCAGGAGAGGTTAATTCACCTCAAAGAGGCACAAGGGTCCTATGCATCAGGTCTTATTGCAAGCAAATAATTGTAATTGTATGCAATATCACAATACTGTAATAAATAGTTGCATTTATCATATCATAGCAGTGCAACTGATTAATCACACAACAGAGTAAGACCTCTCCATCATATCTGGATGTGGCAGAGGTGTATAGACTGCATAACTGTTTATTTTCTGAAATTATATAGTCATGTGATATATCGTTGATCAAATTCTCTCTCTTTTTTGTTTCACTCCCACTGCTTTTCTCTTATTTATTTATTTGTTTTGGAGAATATTTGATATGGCTTTAAAATTTTATTTATTTTTTTTATTTATTTGTCATTTGTTGACCGGGAAAGTCCGACTAGGTTCCACAGAGCCTGTTTTCAGCAGAGGCCTGGGGAGAAATGCTCCAGATGCATGTCTTTGGAATGTGGGAGGAAACCGGAGTACCAGGAGGAAACCCACGCGAACACAGGGAGAACATGCAAACTCCACACAGAAGGCTCCCCAGCCAAGAATCAAACCAGAGAACCTCTTGCTGTGAGGTGACAATGTTAACCACTGCACCACTGTGCTGCCCAGTTCTATTGTCATACATTTTTGCTTAGAAAACCTGACATGCACCCCAGAGAGGCATACCAAGAACTGCAGATCGGCCTGCCATCTCTCCACAGGTTGCAGCACTGACAGCCAACACCTTAGGGTCTCAAGCTGCCATCACTGCCTCCACAACCCCTGACCTGCATCAGTTAGCTCTGCTGTCATAGCTGGTGCACTAATACCCTTCAGGAAGAGGATTAGTAAAAGTTGTGATTTTGTCACCCACCAAGAGCTGACAGGACTGATGTAGGGTATTATGGAAAGGAGCCTCATTGCCATAATCAGCCATGTCAAAAAGGTACTTCATCGCAGTGCCAAGATGATTCAACTTTGAGTACTGACACAGGAAACTGAGACAGGAGATGGTGATGACAGTTCTGGTGGTGAGGACTAGGTTCTGTTCTCAGGCTTCACATGGGTGCACCTCCAATGTCCCCTACTTATCTTCAATCATGGTGTCCCCTAACCCTTTTGTGTCCATTACCATCCTTGCATGTCTTGTTTGTCCTGTATGTCTGCACCTGCTTTCTCACCTAACCTTCCTACTTGACCCTCACATTCCTAAGCACCTTCCCCAACATTCCTCTCTCTCTTTAAAAGAAAAAAGGTAAAATATGGGCACCTGTCCCACAAAATATAATGACCCCATATATAGCTCTCCACTTTATCTATGTGTCTTTTTGACACACTCGATTTGGTGTAATTGTTGTCAGATATCCTTTTCTTATGGTGACAGTCCAAATTCAGCAAATTCTGGCTAAACTTCTACATTTATGTTGTGAAGAAGTGGATAGCTTTGGTTATCTCTCACTCACTACTTTCCTGCAAATTCCTCTAGTCTTTCTCCTGTTTCATGCCCTCTGCTTGCCCCTCCCCATTTCACCACTTTTGTATCAACCCCCTTTTTTACATTTAATCTGGTCAGAAAATAGAATCACATACAGTACACAAAGCCAGAAATGGCCCATAAGAAAGCTTCACTTTTTGTCCTCAGCATTTGCAGAGATTTTAACATCAAGCACCAGTGCTAAGTGGATGGCTGTTCATGTCCTATGGCAAAACCTGGTCAGTTGTTGCCAATACTCACCGTACTCATGTTACCCTCATGCAAAGGTGCTTAAACATGCTGCACGATGGGAATAAAGAGTAAAGGCAGAATAAAGGCAACACTTCGAAACAGTTACTCAGACTGTTATTTGACTAGTGGGTAAAACAAATGCAACTTCTTCTGTGGGTAGTTGACATAAAACACTTCTCTAAAGATTGCTTTTTGGCCATAGCATCAAGGGTTTAAGTCTAGATGTATGTCTCATTATTTCTTACTGTGATGCAATACGTATATGATATGTTTAATGGCATACATCTGAATTTTTATCTATTAACAAACTTTCATGAACAAATGTTGAATACTATTGCAAAAAAAAATTTGCAAACACATCCATGCTCATAAGGACCAACTACTAAACCATCCTAACACTATGTAAGTCATCATCAGCTTTTGCCTGTCCTACAGCTTCTTCACCCCATGGCCATCTTTTACTGATGCTGACCTACCTGATTAATACTGAGGACACACTATAAAGATATACAATAATGACCCATAACACCATCGTCACATATCTGTCTCTATATCTATGTCTGTCTTCACCACTTCTCTCTCACCCGCCTTGTACTGTTGACTATTCATTAGCCTGATGGATGTCATGTTATGGCGTTGTCTGTCTGTAATTACTTTGCTGAAGAATAAAACCTCCATCTTCCATTGGCTGAATAAGTTATCACTCTCCCTTCAAAGGTGTGATTTTGACATTCAGGAAATAGGATTTCCTTTGTTAAGTTTGAAGATAATAAAGTCTGTAACTTAATTTTGCATCTTGACAACAGTTCATATCCAGCATTAGGTGGCTCTCATACTGCCTGTTTGTATAAGTGTCTTTCCTGTGAATGAGCTGTCAATGTATCTCTTTAACCTCCTTCTGTTTTATCAGTTGTTTTTCTCACCATTTGCATGAGGTCTGCCAATGAGCAACTGCAGTATGTCATGTTAAATGGCATTTCAGGTGTTATTCCATAATGCGGTGACTGTTTGCCTAACAACTCATTGTACACCCATTTAATTTGTGATTTCCCACAATGCACGTCTCATATCTAGTAGGTATAAAAGATCATTTCATTAGCTATTACATACACAATTTTGACAGGGAACATATTTATAATAGTTATTCATGGGTATTCTTAAACTCACAATAAAAAGTTGATATAATATTCACGTGCTGGTACTCTTTGTAAAATCATCTACAAACTGGAGTCAAACTATGCTTCAACTTGGACTTTTCATTTAGGTCAGAGAACTTATACCTTGTGCCACAGAGAAAGCTAGGTTATGAGGTGGATTTTCTCCACTAAGTACTGTCCAGAAAGCTGATGACCACTCATCAACGCAAAGCCTGTTTGCACTGTAGAAGGCACACCAAATGTAGTGTTTCACTGTTTCCTTCAGCAGAGAACTCTGTTTGCTTGCAGCATACTGCACCGCAAATAGGGAAGGCAAGTACATCACTTCATGTCTGATTTGACCTTTGGAGCTAACGATGAAAGCTATAGCACCACTAAACAGGGTACTTTGTAGTCCAATTTCAACACATCAAAGTCTATAGTCTGAGTTGAACAATTTAAAGTCTGCACACGCATATACTAACACTTTCTTAACATCCACACAAATACATTTGCCAGCATTGCACTTTAGGAAGTGATTTTGAACAAAAATAAACATTGCTACTGGATGATATTACTTTACTAAATGGAAATTGAGTAATGTACTCATGTGAAATGCAGTGAACTGTGTGGTTAATTGATTATGTCATTCTGGACAGTTGGGTCTGCACTGCATCACTGACAGTTGCAACTGACATACAACCACATACAGCCTTGACACACAGAAATCATCATTTTTATCCTCCCAACTCTGGGACATTAAGTAATGCTTGGTATTGACAGTCCATATTGTTCATGATGAGCACACACCATTGCTAATATCAGAACCATTAGTTAAGGTTTACATACCATCATTATAACATGATGATCCATGAATGATTCATTGCCCATCCTGTGTTTCACAAGTATGTGTGTCTCTTTTACACAAGACAGGTAGGAGGGTCTATATTACATTATCGAATGTTCAAAACTTTGAATCTGATATGGTCAACATGATATAATCGAAGTCTTGAAACATCAAAAATGTAACAAAACACAACATCCTACAAAAACAAACCATTTAAATGCTTTAAGCTGCATCCACCACACCCCCCACTACTTAAATATACCAACTCCAAGATCACACTACAGTGCAGACAAGGGAAATCTTCCCTTTCCACGCTGTACAGAGATCTCTGTTAAAAGATTTGAAGTTTCAAGACTTTGATCATATGGTGTCGACCATATCAGATTCGAAGTTTTGAAACTTTGATATTCTGATATAGACCCCAGGTAGGTATGTGTCACTCTCAGTTCTGCAGAATACATTAATGTCGGGATAGCTGACATAAATCAGCAGTATCTATGTATTACTGATCATAACATGGCAATTACTCCATCATGTCAACAAATATGCATTTGCACAAAACCTTCAACATCACAATATTTGCTCTGACACAGAATGAAATGCTAATCCTATCCACTTTGCACTGTCAGACTGTAAAGTCAGATTTCTGTAATGGTGCGTGTGTTAAATACTGTGCTTCCAAGGATGGATAGTTACAGTGGTAGGGGGTTTGATCTCACAGTATGTGTGTGTGTGTGTGTGTGTGTGTGTGTGTGTGTGTGTGTGTGTGTGTGTGTGTGTGTATGAAATTGTGCAGATATGAACTAATTGACTACTGCCCACAGTATAATAGCAACCTGGACATAATTTCCTACCCTTCTTTCAACATTATCTTTTCTGTATCACCACATTTATGTCACCCTCTATTAAGTGCACTCTCACACTAAGAAAATCAGACTTCTGTGGTTGTGTGGTGGTGCTTGTGTTAAGCACTGTGTCCTCCAGACTGCATAGCTAGGAAAGTAGTGTGTTCTAATCTCATACCAGTCAATGTGTGTATGGAGCTGAGTAGTTGTGACTTTCAGTGCTGCTAGCCTCAGTGAAATAGTAGTCTGGAGTAAACTGCACACTACAGGGTGAGTCAACATCAATGTCAGACCCTTATCTCAACATCATCTTCTCAGAAACACAACACTGATGTCATCATCTATAAAGTGCACTCTCACACTATCAAAGTCAGGGTTCTGCAGTGGCACTTGAGTTAAGTACTGTGTCCTCTAGATTGTATAGCTAGATAGGTAGAAGGTTCTAATGTTCCAACAATCAACTTGTGTGTGTAGCTGGAGTTGTACAGATATGACCTTAACAATTGCTGTCAGTGATATAGTAATAGCCTGGTGTTAATTTTAAACTGTAAGGTGAGTCCACATCAATTTCAGACCATTCTATCAACAGCATAGTATCTGCAACACCACACTGATGTCATCCTCTATAAAGTGGATACTTACAGTGTGAAAGTCAGGCTTTGGTCATGGCATTTGGATTAAGTACTGTGTTCTCTAGATTGCATAGGTAGGGAATTCTTATCTCATGATAGTGAACTCTATAAATGAGACCTTAATTAATGCTAGCCTCAATAAAATAGTGGCCTGGAGTAAATTTTACACTGCAGGTTAAGTCCACATCAGTGTCAGACCCTTCTCCCAACATCATCTTCTGTACAACATAATGCTAATGTCATCCTCTATAAAGTACACTCTCACACTTTCAAAGTCAGACTTCTGTGGTGGCTCTTGCATTAAGTACTGTTCTTTCTAGATTGCATAATTAAATAGGAAGAGGGTTCTAATCTCGCAACAATCAACTTTGTGTGTGTGATGGTGGGTCATTTGCATTACTGGAGGATTAATTGAGCAGGTCCTGATTTGACACCAGGTTATGAGAAACAGTTACATGGTCTGATCAATCATATATCCCCTTTTTACTCTGTCATAGGATCATAGGTTGGTACTAGGCTATTGGCTCTAGCGCCTATACAAGCCTAGCCATAACAATTCCCTGGATATTTCTTCCCACAATATTTACTTCCCTGGAACCCTGTATAGCACAGACACTTACTGGTGGCAACACACTGATGAGGTCATAATTTCAATAATGCACTCTCACAACACTAAAGTCAGTCTTCTCCTGCGGCCCAAGCATATAATGCACTTATGTCTAGGTTGTGTCATTCAATAGGTAGGGAGTTCAAAGATAGCA
Source organism: Protopterus annectens (assembly GCF_019279795.1). NCBI lineage: Eukaryota > Metazoa > Chordata > Ceratodontiformes > Protopteridae > Protopterus > Protopterus annectens. The sequence goes on along the minus strand of NC_056742.1, from coordinate 513,947,054 downwards.
GTGAGATTCTCCTGATTATGTGTGAGTGTAAATAAATACAGCAGTCTGCTATACATCTTACTATTGACAACATTTCAAATTTCACATAGTTAACAACATTTAGAATTCCACATATCTGTAGAAGTCATGTTTGCATACACATCTCATTTGCATGAAACAGATGATGTCATCCTTTCAAAAATGTAGTATGACTCACATGCAGTTAGATTTTTACTACAGTGTGTGTATATAATGCACTTGTGTGTAGGTTGTTTCAGTACATAGGTAGGGAGTTCAAATATAGGAATGACTGTCATCTTTGGTTGTATGTTTCTTCCTCTTACTATGCAGAACAGGCTGCAAACACATATGCAAGGTATATCTCTATCCAGTGTGCTTGTTCTGTGCAACCGCATTTTAGTAGAAAAATGAAAGTAATGCACAATGATCATATCATCCATTGAATGTGCAGTGTCATAGTCATCAAATAAATTTATAGTTGCACTTGTGTTTCAGCAAACCTTCATTAGCTTGTGATGTTAACTATATATTTCAAATCCCAATGTCACTGATTGCAGTCAGCATACATGCTGTTAACAGTGTTGTCACCCACATGTGCTACGTTCATGTATAAATGTTGTTTCCTGTTACAATAGTTTATTCTACATGTCCTTTGGAAAGACTATATTGCAGACAGATGCTGTCATTTGACTGTATTGTTCTTCCATAACAGTTGTAGTGAGACACCTCCTCAGGACTGAGGACACAAGACGATGTAATGTACATTGTTGTCTAAGTAAGGCATGTGCTCCAATACAGGAGTATATCCACATTGTACATAATTATTGTTCTACCATCACAGTGACAACAGTAGAAGGCCACAGGTGTGTTTAAGTATACCTAGCATCAGGCAATGTTGTCTGAGATACAGCAAGATTCTTTCTAAGTAATTAGAGGGCTGCATTTTCCTTGATTCATGCACATGTTGAAATGCTTTCACATAACCACACATATGACAACTGGCAATGCGCTTATACTGTAGCACATTCATTGATCCCACTTTGGTGTTGATTTTCTCAATGCTAAAAGTGTTCCAAACCAGCACTGAGTGAGTGTAAGCATTTGTGCCCTGAACTGTTCTGCAGGAAAGACATCCAGCTCAATTATAGTTTGTATGTATAGAGTAGCAGAGACCCCATCAATTTTAGCAGATACAATTTATGTACAAATAATGTGCAACAGCTGTAATAACAGTTCCACTGTGGGTAATGTGATTAATGGCCATATTGTTATTTGGAGAAGTTGTACAGCTTGATGTTCAATTCTAGCATAAGGATTCATTTTGTGCGAATGTTCTGATGTCAACCAACAACCACTGCATCAAGTAAGTATTATGCATTGATATGTTAGACAAACACATGTAAACATAGCTTTAGAGGTCTATATTACATAGAAGAACGCTTAAATGTTCAAATCTCTAAAGGTCGACCTTTAGAGATCGAACAGTTAAATGTTCGAATAGGAAAGAAATTAAATTTAAAAAAAAAAGGAAAGGGTCTTAGCAGGGGGGCAAGCCCCCTGCACCCCCCACACCCCCCGCTACTTAAATATACCAACTCCAAGATCGCACTTCAGTGAACTACAGTGCGGAAATGGGAAATTTCCCATTCCCTACACTGTAGCTCGATCTTGGAGTTGGTATATTTAAGTAGCCGGGGGTGTGTGGGGGGGTGCAGCTTACATCCTTTCATTTTTTTTTCACTTTTTTTTATTTAAAACTTTAAACATATTCGAACGTTTAACTGTTCGATCTCTAAAGGTCGACCTTTAGAGATTCGAACATTTAAGCATCTGTCTAGATAAGCATAAGCAAGTAATAGTGGAGGCAGAAGATAAAGCAGGGGGAAGGTTATTCCAGGATTTAGCTACGTTATGGGAGAATATTATTTACCTGCAGTGTTATTAGCCTTAGAGATACAAAGGTGTGATTTGTCAGTGGAGTGAAGGGGATGATTTGATTTGTAGGGCGTGAGTAGGTGACTTAGTGCTGGGGTTCTATCAGGATGTCTCACAATATTGTAGGCAATGATTAGTTGATGGTAACTGAGTAGTTGGGGAAATTCTAGCCATTGTAGTTCCTTTAGAGGCTGACAGTGATGGGTTCTGAAGGTGCAGTTACTAGCAAACGTGGCAATTTTGTTGAATATATTATATCATGGAGTGGGGTTTGCATTTGTTCATATCTGTTGGCACAATAACTGTGTCAGGCAGGAGTGTCTTACGCAAGGGTATTATGTATGTCACACTCTGCTCCTAACACCACACACACACACGTGTATGGAATGCATAACTATTAGAATATTGAGGTGCATAATTCCCTTCAAGAGTGATCCTCCTCATGCATATGTTAGGCCTATTTGTGTAGCATGCACAGTTAATGCACAGGTCAGCACTGACATTGTCTGCATGGGTTTTGATCCTTCTAAAAAGAATATTTTGACTTCTGAGCCATTCTTGTTTTCCAACATGTTATGCTGATGAAATGTATGCTGTGCAAATATTCAATCTTGTATGTACGGTCCTTGCGAAATGTGATCTCAAATCAGCCTGTCAGTGATATTCATATGTCATGTAATTCCCCTCTGTTACAATGTGACTTTGTGTACCTGTCACATCCTATAATATCACGTATGCTTTTATTTACCTACATTTGCTCAGGAAGTATGTCCACCATTAATTATTATGACATACATATTGCAAAATTTAATTATTTCAAATTTGTCTTTGTGACATGAGCACCTTCACATCAATTATCTTACTATCCCTTCTTACATATTTCTGTAAACATCTCTTTTATTTCTGTTCACATTGTCCTCAGTACACTTCTCCTGTCTGGTAACCCATGTATTGTAGTTCCCCTTGGTGTTTTGCATCCCCCATTATTTATTACTGTATTCATATGTTTTGTTTATGTGCAAGTTGCACTCAATACACTCAGTACACTTTCCCTGCTTGTGCACAGCATGCATTGTTTGCCATATGTAGCTCTTCATGCTGTCTACGCATGCATGCTTAACATGTTTGCTCATAGACAAGCCTGTTTGTTTACTCTGTGTGGTCAAGCTGCTCAGCATGGATTTCTAGCTGCCAACACTGTTACTGTCCAACAGAAATGTGCCTACATTTGTGTCAGCGTGCATATGCAACTAGCACCACTACTCATCACACTAACAAGTAAACTCTCTGTAGGCTTCGTGTGATGCCTACACAATTGTTCATGAATTCCAGATATTATTTATTGTGTCAACAGCAGTGTTTTAACTGTTTATGTGTTTCTATACATCATGAAATGTGGGATTAATATTACAGTAAACTCTCAGTTAACCGGAAGTCAAGCAACCAGAAAAAAATCGAAGAAATACAGTAGTCAGTTTTTCATGTGTTGCACTTTGTCCTCCCTCCCGCAAAAACATACCTTACATTTTTAGAGTTTTACAGTTTTAAAAAGGAAGATACAAATAAATTCCTTCTCTCCCCAACCCAAGAACAAGTCAAACCAAACCAGTCAAATTGCTAAAATGTCAACACTTGCTCCATACACACTCAGTCAGTTTGCATCTGATTGCACATTCTCTCTCCGATCTCTCTCATACACACAAAGTTTTCAGCTTTCATACATGCATTCACTCACTCCTTTTCTCTCTGATGTCTCACACACACTCTCTTCAGCTTTCATACATGCATTCATTCTCTCTTTATTCAATTCCAGTCCAGTCAGCATGGCACTGACTGTTCCATATGCCACACTTTCTACAGGAAATACAAGTTTAAAATATTATTATCCTATCTAGGATTTTAATTACTGCATTTGAATATTAAAATCAAATCAATACAGTGTCTATGGTATGGTGTAGTATAGGGTACAGTATTTGTCAGGTCTATTTTTAATAGTAACTGTCATGCAACCAGAAACCTCACTTATCTGGCATCTACCAGTCCCCACAGGTGCCGGTCGACTGAGAGTTTACTGTATTTGTTTAACTATCTCTGACTGACACGCTTAGCCTAAATGCCTTAATATGTAATCTCTTAAAGTTTAACATCTCTTCTTCATCATCATACAAATTGTGTTTCTTACCTGGACTGTTGCCATATGTGACACATTAAAATAGCACCATACAATGTAGACATTAGACTTGTAGGTTCAGAATAAACATTTTCTGAAAGGTGTGCCAATGTATGGAACAACTTATATACAAACATCCAGAATTTAGCTTTCCTTTCAAAGCTTAAGCAAACATTTTCAAATATCTTATACATTCCTCTGTCTACATTCCTAAAGGCTGATAACGCCCTCTTTTATCTAGTGCAATTAGTATAATTCATTAAACTAGTTACCTATGAAGCAGATAGTATTATTCCTTACTACGATAGTATTATTCCTTACTACTAACTGATACTAGTTACTCTTTTTGCTTTCCACTTTTATTACTCTCACGTTATTCTAATCTACTTTTCTTTGTCTTTCTTGTTGCAAGTTCCTCACTGTTTGTTTGTTTAGCTGACTAAACTGTGTATCCTGATCCTGGACAATGTTCAGCCACAATTCAAGCCAAAAATACAAATGTGTAATAGTGCAATATGAATTTGTAGTGCAAATAAAATGCAGAACAGTACTGTACTGCATGATTTCAAAAGTATAGTCATTGTACAACAAAACAATATAAAACAGTGCAATCTAAAATACAATATTCCATTACAAGCAGTACAAAAATGTGATGGAGATTGTTAGAAGGCCAACTAAATATGTTTAATGTCTTTGACAAGGAAGAGACCATGGCTATGGCTATCAAAAGATAATGGTTTTCTACATGAGCTTAAGGGCAGGGCACTCAGAAAGACTCTTTTCTTCTGTCACAAGCCTCGACTGCATGCTTGGTTTGAATGAACAGGAAAGCAGGATTGTCCATCTTGGAAATATTACATTCCTTTCTTAGTAATGGTGAATATATGAACTCAGTCCTGTACCATAAACATTTATTTACCAAGGTTTTACAAGCAGAAGTAATATTCTGTGCACTTGTGAAGTCTGGTTATATTCACTATGGCCAGATATGATACTTGCCAAGTGCATGATCGTGAGAATTATCACAGGAAATATGATGTCAGATATTAAATTATGATAAAATGAAAATGTTCAGTTATTTCATTCCTGTTTTGAGGCAGTCTCACAATCAGAACCTAAGGGTTTCACAGACTTCTTTCCTCCTCCAGAAATAATCTTCTAAGGATTAAAAGCATTTATTTATTTTTGTTTATTTGCATATTTATTTATTTACCTATTCACTTTTTGTTGAATGGAATAGTTCAACTCAGCATGACCTACTTTCATGTAAGGCCAGAGGAATTATTTATACTGACCAGAGGAAATTTGACCTGGACAGCAGGGAACTTCTCTTACATGTTTTTTCTGACCTGCAACAGACTTAAGGATTTATGGGGAACAGTTGACAAGAAAACTTAAATATGACATAATCAAGAATGTCAATGTGGACATGGCTATGGTTATTTGATTTTATAAGACAATGATTTAGAAAAGAGAAAATTCACTGACAGTACTGTAATGTGATCCCTGTGGAAAGTAAGAGGTTTCCACAGATGTCCTGAATAAAAACATGGGCAATGGCTGAGGATGTAAAAGAAGCAGACCATTTATGATATGAAGAAAGCTATATGAGAAATGTGTAGAAAACATGTTATGTTTCAGTGGAGCAAAGATTACACTGATTTCACCTGTTGCTCACTATTTATACATTAAATTTACAGTTTCACAATTTTTTTGAGCTTTAAAACAGGCTTCAGACTTCATCTCGTAGCCCTTTTGACCAATATATTCCCACCTCTAAGGTCAGAACCAGCCCAGGTGAGAGCTATATGATCCATTAATTACCTGATTGTGGCAAAATACCTATAAGCCCATTGTTTTCTCCTTGAGTGGTAAGATGATGATGACAACAGTCGAACATTTGAATGAGGGGCTCCTTGTTTCCTACCTAACTCCATCCCATAATTGCTAGTAGCTACACTTAAAGCTACTGCAACCCAAAGGCACTCTATGCATATTTGTGCATGCCATGTGACTAGCTTCCTGGCATATAAGCAGAGTGAGCCACACTGACATAATGGCTTCTACCTGTAATCCCCATCACCCCTGCATGGTTACCAGATGATACAGATCACACCACTTCCCTAGATGGGCAAACTATTGTCAGCTGTTCCCTTCCACCCTTCATCCACCTAGCTCCTCCACTGGTGAAGCACCTAGATAAGCCCAGGTCATTATCCCTCTGTATCATAACATGGAGTCACTTTCAATTTATCATTTCTACTGTTCAATTTCACTTTGTTGGATTCTTTAAAATAAGTCTCATGGGACCTTTTACCTTCACCTGAGCTGCTATCGATGCACGAAGATGGTGCTTAGGTTTAGCATCTCATTCAAAAGAGAACAATTCAGGAATGCACCCCCCCATCTACCCCCACCTTGATGCTGCACTACAATGTCAGTACTGGAAAATAAATTAATTTACCTGATATGGGAATAGAACCTGGAGCCTTATGATCTGTACCACATGAAGAAGTAATCGTTTTACCTTTTGAGTATCCAGCACTGATGGTAATGATGGTGATGATATGCCTACAGAGAGGCTTCTGATTTCTGGGCACTGCTAGCGCTATGACCTTGCATATGTATTTATTTATTTATTAATGTATTTGTTAACCATGTTAGGATGCTGCTCCAGATGGATCAGCCTCAAAATGGAGTATGCTGCAACAGGACAGGAATGCTTCATTCAAAAGATCACTTTTAGATGTTTTCCGTTTCCTCCTGTGGAGACCACATCAAAATAACCCTGATTTTCTGCTTATTATCTATTATTATTTCTTATATTTTTTTCTGAAAATGTGACCCACCAAATATTGAATAATATGCTAATGCCATCAGTGTGATACATAGTCTATTTCCCAATGCATTTAATAACACTAATGATGGCACTTGAGAATTGCATTTCAACACTTACACTTTGCACATTTATTTACTGATAAAAATGACTGAGACTTGTATCAATAACATTTTTTAAATATTCTGTTTAGTACATCATTGCTTGACTGCCTAGCCTTCATAATGCCCCACTTCCCCATTTATTTGCTGACCCTATGTGAACATAACCATTGCCACGCAGAGATGTGGGAGTTAACTGGTGGAGGGCCACTGTCTTGGATAGCTTTTTACTATATATCTGTGTTATAGAGTGTGCACAAAGTGCATAGTGAATGCATGTGAGATATAAACAAGTCTAGTCCCTGCCACTCCATCAACATAGGATAACAGCTACAAGAGCACTTGCTTCTGCAGGTGACTCCTTAGCAATGCTGGGTGACACCCTAAATCAGGATCTTCCCAAAAAATTCACCCAGTGGAAAACAAGCAGGATTTAGACATGTGTTTACCACAGATGCTTGTGTGTAAGTACCTCATGACACACCTGCTTTCTGCCACCTGCCCGAAAAAACAAGTACTCCAACTTCTTCTCACCCAACCTCCCATTTCTATGTATCCCTCCCAAAATTCAACTCTATAAAACTATATAGCTCCACTAGTACCTAAAATCTAAACCTAAAACTCCTACCCAGTTCCCATCTCACATCCTTGCTTTCTTACCCTAAACTTATACTCTCCCAAACCTAAATTCCTTGATGGTTTGCAAAACCCAAAAAACTCACCCCTCAACTAAATTCCCTGATCACTCCCTAACTACCCTCTATAAAACTGCCTTCCCATTCCCTAACCATAAAACTGCCTTCCCATACCTTAACCCTAAAAGTGCCTTCCCACTCCCTAACACTAAAACTGCCTTCCCATACCTTAACCCTAAAAGTGCCTTCCCACTCCCTAACACTAAAACTGCCTTCCCATACCTTAACCCTAAAACTGCCTTCCCACTCCCTAACCCTAAAACTGCCTTCCCACTCCCTAACCCTAAAACTGCCTTCCCACTCCCTAACCCTAAAAGTGCCTTCCCACTCCCTAACCATAAAACTGCCTTCCTGTTCCCTAAGCGTCAAATCCCCCTCCCAGTCCCCCCCTCATGACTGCTTCTTGCTCAGACTCATATTCAAGTTCGAGCATGAGCATCACCTGCACAAGCTACAAAGTGCTTGAGTACCTGGTTCAGAGGCGATGGTGTCCAAGTGTTTGGGACCAAGGGCCTGTAGTGCTCCATTTAGCCTCCTGTTGCCATTCTTCAGGTGTCTGACTCACTAACAGAATACACAAATACCTTGCTTTTGAGTCACATTAGTGGATAATGGGATTCATGACTATATATTGTCACATAGCAATTCTTTGATAAACTTTCTCTGTAACTGAGAAGTTATTTAATAGAGCTTAGATACTGGATGAAATGTAAGCTAATAACTTAATGTACAGATACCTCCCTGGGGAGAAAAGAAACAAATCTTCCAATTCTTTGCAGCAAATTAAGTTCAGGCAGAAAAAAATGCAAACAGAGACCACTGTTTTATATTCACTAAATGTAGCTGTGCTGTTTAGTGAGTCAAAAAAAGTAAACAAAACAAAAAAATAATGTGCGTCTCTTTGTGTGTTCATGTGTGTGTGTGTTGGGGGGGCATTAAATTCTTATACAACTTATACTTTGGATGTAAAACTATCCCTTCCAAATAAATTGCATTTGGTACAGCAAGCTTGGCATATTAGGCGGAGGGAATATTTTGCATCAAAAATATAAAAAAATATATATAAAGAAATAAAGATAAATAATTTAACAAATAGCATATTATCTAAGAATATAATTTTCCCCAGTATGGACATTATATTCAAAATAATAGGCCTTCTACTGAGTGATGAGGCCCTCCACCACCTCATAAAAGCCCTAGGTGATCTGTTATTTTCCTAACGCCCACCTTGTTGGGCATTATTGTTTGCATATATAAGAATCTGTGGCTTCAGTATTCATACTGAATCATTCAACATATAATGGCTACAGTGGTACAGAAAAGCAATGCTACAAAAACATATAGTGCATTTAGTCAGTCATTGTATGTCAGAATTTATCAGATATGGTCCTCCACAAAGTTAGAAAGGTCTATTAAATATTTTTCTCACAACTAACTGTTCAGAAATCTTTATCAGCTCTTAGAAGATAGCTTACATATAGTCATAAATGATTGCGTTGAAGCTGTTCCTCATAATAAATTGTTAGCATTTTATCTAATAACTTCCATTGTATTCTGATTAATTTTGATTTAGGTTAGTTCACTCTGAATATACAATAGTAATATATTTTATAATTCTGAGCTGCCAGGGTCACCATCTTGTTATTTCTTTACTTCCAACTGTTAATTAATTGTTTTCCTTTTGTTTCCAGTAAATCTCCTGAAAAGCACTTGCTGTAAGGCAGAAACTTCCCCGTGCTTCTTCTTAGAGTCTTAACATCTGCTGGAAACCTGCATGATTTGTGGCTCCATGAAAATATTTTTGTTTCATATATGAAATTGCTATGGTTAAAAATGCCTTTCAGTAATTACATTTAAAACATAACATGCAGAAGTACACTTAATTTAACTCTGTACAATTTTTAGTGCACCATGCTTCTATAAAACCCTTATACTTTAACCATGAGCTTTATGTGGCATGTGGCATGTTGTGGTGTTGCAAAACCACATTCTACACCACTTCCTATATTATTTTGCATGCAGCATTTTTCTTAAGGTTGTGTTACAAACATAATCACAGTTTTCAAATGTCTGTAGGTCTCTGTGTATTGAATAGAATTTTGCCGGCTTTTGTTGGAAATGAAAGCAATTGTACATCTTTTTCATCTTTTTTGTGTTGTCTTTATCAACTTTGCATGGCAGAAGCACTGCAGTAGAAAACTGAAATATGTTGTTAACACACTGTAAGAGTATCTCATTTGAAATGATAGTCTGATGATTAAATGCCTCATCACAGCCCTTCATTTTCCCTATATGAAATATCAAAACCAAAGCTGACCCATATTGTAGTTCAGAGTATTTGAAAATGATGAATAAGATGTTTTCTAATCATGCAACACTGAAAACAGTAGGAAGGTAATAATGGTGAACTGGAAAATAATAAAACAGCCCTAATCATGAGAACCTTTTCAAATGATGTACTCATAATATGATGTTGTCTGTGACCTTGGATGGGGGAAACTCTGATATGTACTTCTGGAAAACAAGAATGCAGACATTCTAGAAAAACAAAATGATGGAGCAGTGGAATTGTTTCTGTTGGAGCAAAGCTGTTTGGCGAGTTCACATGCTACATCAAAGTTGTGTTTATTTGTTTTAATTACTGTAATAATATTGATAAGATATGAAAGAAATCTTTACCGATGTATCCAAACAGTCTTTGAGGTCACAGGAGATGTAATTTCTTCTTCACACCTGTCAAAATGTTAGCACATTTTGTTTTCATTATGTTGTGCAATACAGTGTTTTAGTGAATTATTAGAGATGTAACATCAATGATCGAGGAACAGCACCTTCAATTATTAAAAGGGAATCCAAGTTACAAATGTGAACTAAGGTGCACTCTGCTGTGTGTGACCATGTGCTTGTGTGTGGAAGTGAAAACATGCATGTGTGTGTGTGTGTGTGTGTGTGTGTGTGTGTGTGCTCATGAGTGTGTGTGTGTCCATGTGTGTGTTCTGTGCATGTGCATGGAAGCACATGTGTGTGCGTGTGTGTGTGTGTGCGTGTGTGTGTGTGTATGTTTGTCTTGTGTGTTTGCATGTGCTTATGCACTTGTGAGTGTGTGTGTGTGTGTGTGTGTGTGTGTGTGTGTGTGTGTTGTGTGTTCACATGTGCTTATGCATGCATGTGTGCGTGTGTGTGTGTTTGTGTGTGTGTATGTGTTTGCATGTGCATGTGGAGTGAGTGCTTGTGCATGTGTGTGTGCCTGCTCATGAGAGCACGCGTGTGTGTGTGTGTGTGTGTGTGTGTGTGTGTGTGTGTGTGTGTGTGTGTGTGTGTGTATTTCTGTTTTTGTGTCTGTCTGCTCCCTGTATATGGAGAGAGAGGGAGGAATGGATTGTATTACACACAGACAAAGAGTAACACAAGAAGCAGTGATGTGGTGTACTGTCAGAGAAACGATTACCTGAATACGATGCCAAGAATACCAAGTCAAGTGTAAACAGGTAGGTATCCATAAGAAACACAGACTTATCCTTAGGCAAAAAGTAGAGAAGAAAACAATTAACCTTCCATTATGGAGATCAGTCATAAATATTGTTTTGCTTTGTATGTTAAACATAGAGAAAAATGTTACAATCACATGGCTTCTGTATAAACATTACAAAATTACAAAATTAATCAAAGCAAGATGTACACCACTGTCCATAAAAAATATGAATAAAAGCTGTAGCAGAGATGCAAACATAAAATGAAGATAATGATCCATTTAATGTAATATTTTGGGTGCAGAAAGGTAAAAGGCCAAGACCTTATTTTAGGAGAGTGTCCTTCAACCCATTAGGTAACGAAAGAATAGAGTGAAATCAACACCAAAACCTTCATTCTCTCAAGAATAAGGTCAGTTGGTTGTTTTGTGAATTATTGACAGTGAGGCAGTATCATATTAAGCAAGGTATATTCATTTTATCTGAGGGGGTGTGCATGACGAATTATTCACAAATAATATGAATGTAAAAATGGACATGCGCAACTGCTCTATGATGATGACTAGAGACACAGAAAGAGACAAGAGGCTGAGGACAAGAGAGATGCTATTGTTGTTTATTATTGTTGGTAAAAAAATGACTAATGATGTTTTCAACTGCATTATAATCTGGGATATTTTGTCTATATAGGATAAATATCAAATTTGCACTCCAATACTGTCTCCAATGCTGGTGTTACTAACAGTGTCACTGCTATTATCCACAGTCACAGATGACCATTTAACATCTGTCATGTGCCATTCCTTTGTGCTGGATGCTACACCAATAGAAACTGTGAAAGCAGAAAGAAAAAATGCCTGTGGCAGCACTATAATTCATGACAACCCCATATGGTAGGCATACTGGCAGATACAACATTCTGTGAATAGCATATGGAGACATGCATACCTTTCTGTGCAGGATGATGCATATATGAGGTAGCTAGAAGACAGGAATAGCAGGACCCTGTCCACGTCTGTGAGTCACACCTGTTTTTGTGTTCTACCTGCTGCGGTGGAGATGCCCTTAGTAGTGCCTTGTACCTTGTTCTTGGGAAGTGCCTTGTACCTTGTTCTTGGTAAGTGCCTTGTACCTTGTTCTTGGTAAGTGCCTTGTACCTTGTTCTTGGTAAGTGCCTTGTACCTTGTTCTTGGGAAGTAATATCATATTGGGTCCCCTTCTCTAAACCACTGATACCCTGCACCTTTGACTGCCATACCTGACTCTGAGACTTTTTCCATTGTTACCCTTGGCCATACTGCATATGCCAAGTGAATGGATGACCTTTAGTAACACCTCAGTCTCCCAGTTGGTGACCTTTTCTAGTTACTGTCTTTCAAGCTGGCCTATGACAAAATGTCTACAACTGTGGATTGCAAATGTTAGTCAAAGTGCGAGTGAATGGCTACCTCTGGATATCCTGTACAGTTCTGTGCTGGTCTCTCTCCTTCATATAGTGGTCACTTAGTTCTCCCCTGTTGTGTGATAACTATTTCTCCCCTTTCCTATACAAACTTAAGCCAAGGGTCTGTATCACAACACCCTTTCCTGCAGTATCATGTTGAAGCCCTCTATTTCTCTGCATACCCTTTTCCCCCAATATATGTTTCCATGCCTCACCCTATGTCCAGGGGCCATCATGTCTTGTATGACATGTCCTGCTCTTTGTGCCTGTAGCCTGAGGTCTCCCCCTCCACCCAAAATACACACAGCTGGAAATGAGAGTTTCATGCCAATGTGTTCTGCTCCCACACAAACATGCACCATTTCCTCTATATCCCTGTTGCCACTTTCCATAATAGATGTTCAGTAAGCCAACCTGATGACATAGAGGGATAAAGCCCTGACTATATCCCAGGCAAGCTCAGATTGATTAGTGGTTTAAGTATCTGATGGAGCCTGCATTAATGATGGACATGCTTGTCCCCGAAGGAAGGACTGCGCTGGTGTTGGCAGATCATTCTTGAAGCCTGGTTTTCCATGGTGCTGTGACTCTGTTCTACAGAGGCTTTGAAAAGGCTAGTTATTGCATTATGATGCCAGTCATTCTTTGATTCTAGAGCAAATCTGCATATATGGCTGTGCCTTCCTTAGATTCTGAGTATAGCAGGGTTGATGGGTGGTATCCAAGAGAGAACACGATTCTCTTTTTCTTCTTCTTCTATACGGGTGTTCAGGACCACCTGATGTACCAATATAATGGCCTTGTTACAAGGTGGATTCTTGACATATGTTTACCAGGAAGTTACATGACTGCCAGGTGTCAGCGGCACAGCCTGCACATGCTGTCAGTCATATAAGGGATTGATGTTTGTCTTAGTTGGCAGTTGAGATGGTCTGCCACCCTCTGTGTACCTCACCCCACCCTCCTCATGTTATTCGTCTAGCATTGTTTGTTGTCCAATCTTTCCCAACACCAAGTGTCCACCCTCTGTCTGTCTATGTCCATCTACTGTTGTCTCCACCTTTAGTGTCACTCGCATCCCTTTCTGTCTGTGTGTTTTACATTTATCTGGCCCTGCAACTCTGTCTGTTTCCTCTACCCCTTCCAGATCCCTCCATTACTACCTTCCCCAGCTATCCTACATATTCTTCTATGGAAAATGGGAGCCTTTCTTACAAAACAGGCATTCTACCCAGCCCACACCAGTAATTTCTAAGGGTTATCTGTAGAGGAATATCTGGTTCAACTAGTACCCTTTGCTGACCCACAAACTAGAACCCCATTGGAAGAGCAAAAAAAAAAAATCACAATCTGGTAGCTGGTGCTCCTGATATGCAGTGAAATGAGTCATGCAGCCAACCATGTCCTGTTTAGACATCCAGCCTCACCCATCCCCAGCTGAGGGGCATTTAATAAAAAAAGTCTGTAATCAGATACCTGAATCTCCTGAAATGCAGAAGCCATTTCGGTCTGATTTCTATGCCCTGCCTCCAACCGTGTTTCATCCGAGTTTACTTTGGGAAAAAAAAAAGAAACAAGCAAAAATCTTTTTCTTTGCAATAGTTTATACCTTCTTACAGAATGCTACATTGCTCAGGTTAAAAAAAAACATTTTTTTTCTTTTAATCAATAGCAAAACTGATTTTAGTTAAAAAAATAAAAAATAAATAAAAAGAGAGAGAGTGAGAGAGAAACAAATCTTTTTTTTTTTTTTTTTTTTTTACATCAGCAAACTGCTTACTACATTTGTAGCAAGCAGACGTTACAGTTTGGACCACACAGGGAGGGATATAGTGTTCAGGATTGACTGCAAATACAATACCAGGTTTTAAAACCCAGTATGCACTAAAATCAGGCAGGATAGGTCTTGGATGTCTGAGTGCACCCCCTAGCACTTTTCATCTGGGACCATAGCCTCCTTTGCCCCACCCTAATGACACTACTGGTTTTCCATGTGGGTTTCTTCTGCTTGTTATTACCCTTTTTCTAGTTGCCCTAGTTCTCCATTTCTTTGATGAACTGGGCTCACAGTTTACTATGCAGCTCTTCTTACACTGCCTGGCACTACACATATAGTAACCATGTGGTGCTTCATTGAGTGATCGATCACACATAGCTCCAGGCACACTTCAACATGCTTGTATGCCTTTCCTGTAACTTCAGACATGCCTATCTCATGCACTTTGATAGCAGAGCTCTCCGACTGTACCTGTCTATTTATCTATTGACATTTATTGACTGGGTTACTCTGGGCAGATGCTCATTTTCAGCAGAGACCCAAAGAGAAAAGATCCGATAGATAATGACAAGTAATATGAAAACAGTACATTAAGTAGAATGGTGTTCGCAAACAGTTCAACAGTAATTACTAACAGTTTCATCCTAAAACATAGTCACAGTGCAAGTATAAACAAAAAGTACAATAGTTACAATACAGTTTCTTCCAGTCACTAGCCAAATTTTAGGGTACAATGGAAGATAAGCGATGGAATGAAACATTTATTTGAAAGGAGGGGGTTAGGAAAGAGAAAAGGTAGATTATGTTGGGTGAGTGCAAGAACAGTCTAGCACTCCACTTCCTCATAACACAAGCTCCAGTAATGCACTGTGCAGTCCTTGTCTCCAGCTACTGGCACCATATTAGTCCTAATGCATATTTTGCACTTCACAGACAGAAGGCATTTGCCTGAATATCAGTCTAGATATGAGTTTTCATTTGACTGGTCATACAGTGGATGCATAGAGTATTATCACTTGTTTTATATAATTTAAAATCAAAACAATTCTAACTGTATCTTTTCCTGAATAAGACTGTTTAATGTCTTTGTGATTCACATTTGCTATGCATCTCATAAGCCACTGTAAGTCGAATCTGTGGTGTAGACAGATGTCTCTTGTTTGAATGCATGTCCAGTTATTGGAAGAGCCGACCAGGAAAGGTGGGAATGAAAAACTAATAATAGCTTGTCCATTTTGGAGAGAGAGCCTGAGTTTCATGGAAAAACATGATCACAGCATACAGCTCAGCAAAGTTTCTTAATTCTATCAAGCTCTGATAAGCAGTAACCTGATGGGGGTGGAAAAATTTAAAGAGGAATGCATGTCCTTATGTAAGGAAGAAATAGCGGGCTGTTATTTAAATGAACATACAAGTCAGCTGTTGAGAAGCAATGGGAACTTAGGTCATTCACATGACAAAACCACAATGAATGCCTTAGCGATGATCTTCCACAATCAATACCCCCCCATCCACAGAGAAGAAAGAATTCAATATCCCCCAACCCCACAGAGAAGAAAGAATGGCCTGAGTAATCATGGGTGGGGTGATAGTTGACTGGCAGAGTGGGAAGAAATAGCCTCACTTCTTTAGTACTATAGTAATAATAGTAATATGGTGATAAATGGATGCTTTTGGTGTACTATCTCTGAACACTTTTTAGTAGGTTACAATGGTGTATATTTAGCTAAAACAAAAGGGATGCAGTAATAGTGGTGTTTCCAATGTCTGTGCTGCGTCTGGCAAGTCACAAAAATGGCTATTTTGCTGTGGTCTTGCTATATTTTAGCCATCCAACCCAAATTCCAGTGGTGGGAATGCTCACCTAATCTGCCCCATTGCTGCTCACTGGATAATCAGAAAATTATTATAAACCAACAGTTTACTTTTTTGAACTGCTAATACGAAGTACTGTGCATATGTATTCCATGCATTCTTCAGTTCCATCACTTATTTAAAACCTAAAAGCTCTATAGTGGCTAGTCACAACCTGTGTGAACTGTGTGGATTATAATGAGGGACTAAATATTTCTGTCATACTCCTGCAGTCCTTCTGCATGACACATATACACTTGTTATAATCTCCGTTTATATGAGTTTTTGAGGAAATCCATGAAGATTTCTTGTTGTTCTATCAGTGTCGTTGGATTAGTGAGGGTGGGATTCAGGAAGACACTAGGCTCTGTGGAAGGTGATGCACATAGTGTGCCTTAGCATTATGGCTATTTGTGATGTACAGAACTACACATAGTAATAGGCATGGGACAGCACAGAAGGGTATAAGAGCCTTACATCTGTAACAGGTATGGGGCAGCATAGGAGGGTATAAGTACCTTTTATCTGTAGTAGGTATGGGACAGCATAGGAGGGTATAAGGGCCTTACATCTGTAACAGGTATGGGGCAGCACAGAAGGGTATAAGTACCTTTTATCTGTAACAGGTATGGGACAGCAAAGAAGGGTATAAGGACCTTACATCTGTAACAGGTATGGGACAGCACAGAAGGGTATAAGTACCTTTTATCTGTAACAGGTATGGGGCAGCATAGGAGGGTATAAGGGCCTTACATCTGTAACAGGTATGGGACAGCATAGGAGGGTATAAGGGCCTTACATCTGCAACAGGTATGGGACAGCATAGGAGGGTAGGGTACCTGTCAAATCTTCGAACACTCAAAATTCTGAACGTTACATGGTCGAGACCAAAAGTTCAAAATTTTGAGTGCTCAAAGATAGACTTTCAATGGCACCATACGGTGCAGATAGGGAGAATTTCCCTTTCCTGCACCGAAGTGCAGTCTCGGAGTTGGTATATTTAAGTAGAGGGGGTGTGGGGGGCACAGCCCCCCATGTGGGGGGTGCAGGGGTGCTTTCCCCCTGCCTATACTGTTAAAATGTTTTTTCTGTGTTTCCTTTTCTTTTTTTTTTTTTTTATGTTTTAACATCCAGATGTCGAACATTTGGTCTTGACCATTTACTGTTCGACATTTTGGATGTTCGAACATTTAACATAGAACCAGAGGGTATAAGGGCCTTACATCTGTAACATGTATGGGACAGCATAGAAGGGTATCACGGCCTTACATCTGTAACAGGTATGGGACAACATAGGAGGGTATATACATCTGTTAGTGCCATCACAGTAGGAATAACAGTAGGTGAATGCCCATCAGCATTTTCTGGCAGGCAGTATTTCCAAATAAAAAATATATATATCCTTGAATATGGCTTAGCTGTATTTTAGAAGTTACTGTTTTGTCAGATTTGAATATTAGATGTTAGATACAACTTATGTTTCCTTAGAATAAAAAAAAAAGAGTGAAATTCTTTGCTTACTCATGATTTGTTTTTTTCAGGGCAACAAAAAGTTGTAAAAAAACCCCTCTAAGATGCACCTCAGGACATCTAGAGCTGTATGACATCTGTGAGCCTAGTGGTCTGCAGACCTCTGGCTTTATTCATCTACATCCTATTAACTTATTACAGTAGAATCTTGTCTTGTAAGGGTTTGTTAAAAGCAGGGGAGAGAAACTAAAAGGTAAGATGAAGTATGAAAAAGCACTAGTCGATATGGATAGTGTTGGGCCGGGATCAAGAGAAATCAAGGGTGGGCGGAGGGGAAGCACTGGGGGAGGGGGAAACTAGGAGGACCTTGTCAGCTCCTTGGATAAGTCTAAATTTTACCTACAGCATACCATGTTGATTGCAGTCAAACATGCAGAGTGTATATAGCTATTAAAGTGGCTGCTGATAGTGAGTACATATGCCTGCAGTCTTTGGATGAAAATGAATCACAGCATCCATTGTTTGATCACAGGTAAAGGTGACTGACCTGCTGTGATTGATCTCCACCCCATTCCAGTTAGCCCCACTCATTCAGGTACTTCCTGGATCGCCTCTTCTTTTGAAGTCAGTGGGTGTCACTCCTCTACATTTCTCCAGAACCAAAAGCTGCAATGCATCACCCATTCATTTTCATTTCTAGAATTTAAACGTTCTACATATTGTCCAAAAGACATTTCCTCCAATCCAAAACTTAGGCCACAATTAAAACCATACCTCCAAAAACAAGCCGCATGCAAGTCCTTGCAGGCAGGTCACATAAATTAAACATTTTATTCACTTCCATTTAATCCACCTCAGCAACCCTGTGTCTGTTCTCATTTATTCTCACATAAAAATAACAGGTATGTGCTGCTCAAACACTGTACTTTGCTAAAGTCCTTGTACTCTGTACTTATTCTGTCTTTGTGTTCCTTGATGATGAATTTCCTGCGATATCTGCTTGTTGCTCGTCACAAATTATCTTCTCTTATTATGTTGTCTGACTCATGTTCTATACACATCTCTGTTTTCTGATTTTATTGTGATGGTGTTATTATGTTTTGTCTACCTTATGTTATATACACATCTCTGTTTTCTGATTTTCTTGTGATGGTGTTATTACGTTTTGTCCACCTTATGTTATACACATCTCTGTTTTCTGATTTTATTGTGATGCTGTTATTATGTTTTGTCTACCTTATGTTATATACAAATCCGTATTACTTGATATCGCTGTGATTTCATTCACCTGGGCTGTGCCTGTAAGTGGTTAGCACACTAACAAGTAAGAAAATTATAAACAGGTCAAATGTATTTGTCTGTTGGTTTTGTTGCAATGACAAAGCACTATTTGAGAGACATTGGTTGTGTGCTAAAAGGCTTTGATTTGCTTTTCTGAAAGACACTGCTTAATTAACCTTTCATTTCACTAGGGCGAACCCGGTTGAAGAGAAACTTAACTGCTATAGATAATTTTGTGAAAGACTATTACCCATGCATTCTTATTCACAAAGGTGTATTTGGGATTGCCAGCTCCATTTGTCATAACACGTTTATGAGAAAGTCACTGCAGAAAGGCTAAGTAAATTGAGTCATTGTTTTCATGACAGAAACTTTTCTATCTAGTGAAGTTTATTTTCCAACAGTTGGTATGTTTTAGTTCCTGTACTAGTGAAGTATTCCTGATTTTATATTTGTTTAAATAAAATTAGTGCTTCCTCTAGAACTTTGGTGTGTTTGCTGCCTAAAGCATTTGCAGTAAATATGTGACTTTCTGGAAGGTGGGAAGGGGTGTTAGAATCAAGAAAAAGTAGTTTGTACAAAGCTGTGAGAGAAACATGAAATTATATTGCAATGGAAAGAAAAAGAGAGAGTTTCAGAAGAGAAAAACAAACTATTTCCATAGTGAAGAAAAAAAGAAGCCATCCATCCATTCACCCAACCCTCCCTCCATCCATCCATCCATCCATCCATCAATTCACCCAACCCTCCCTCCATCCATCCATCCATCCATCCATCCATCCATCCATCCATCCATCCATCCATCCATCCATCCATCCATCCATCCATCCATCCACCCATCCACCCAACCATCCATCCATCCATCCATCCATCCATCCATCCATCCATCCATCCATCCATCCATCCATCCATCCACAGGCACTTTTCCCATTTTAGCATGTGGGGTTGGGCTGTCACATCAACAGTGATAGCCATCTCCAGTTAATGGTCACACTGCCAGGTGGCTACCACTGCATTAATCCACTATAAGGAAGGTTAATATACGTGAAAATGTTATGGAATAAATGATAGATGAACATGGCAGCTTAGTAAAAGGGCAGAAAATGATTACAGAAATTGATAGTTTTTTAATAGCATGTATATGGAGGAAGAGATATATTTAAAAAAGTGGACAGCAAAAAACCCTTAAAGCATATAAAGAAAGAAAGTTGAAAAATAATTACTATGGTGGAATTAAATGGGGTATTCAAGATTTGAGAAGACAATGCCTGCAGAAGATGGATTAGGCTGTAAATTTATAAACAGATGACCAATGAAAAAAGTATTAAATAAGTGGATACATTTAGGTACTAAATAAAAAAAAGTGTGTAGTAAAGTAATAAAACTTTTGCAGGAAAGAAGGGAAAAGAAAATATGTATTACTGGCCACCTCTATAACTATCTAATGTAGGTTATAAAATGCTGATGAAAATGGCACAGTTAGGAATAAGAGGATATATTTAAGAATGGATATGTATATTGCATTATGAAAGGAGAGGAGATAAAGGAGCTGTTATTTGTGGATAAAGAGGTTGCAGCTGGTGTTTTTAAAGAAGGACAGAAGGCCTGAATGGTGGCATGTGGCACTGCTAAAGCATATAGTAATATGTATCTTTACACAGGCAAGAAATGTACTAAAATCTTACAGATCTGGAAAAAGATGAGACATTTATTCATGACTGTACATAATAATTTAGAGCTATAAGTCATGGCAAATGGGTTTCTTAGGCAAAAATGTACACGTGTGGAAGTGGCTGAAGCAGGGACATGCACGGAATAGCCAGATTGCTGGTCTTTTAATAAAAGCTATTACAAGAAAAGGTAAGCAGAATTTGGAAATGGTTGCAATGAAGCTGGTTAATAAGGAGTGCTTCTCAATAGCTTTACCCTACTTGAATACTTTGGTTTTAATAGAAAAAAGCATAGAAGCGAGAGGGTAAATGAAGAGGGAAATAAGGTTACAGACTGATACCTCTGAGACTGAATTCAATGAAAAGTGTTGGGCTCAGAGATGATGGTGTTAAAACTAGGGCTACAATTTAATAAGGTGAAATGTTCTGTGTTAAGGGCAGTGCATGGAAAACATGAATGTATAAGGGAGACATGGGAAGGAAAAGGATAGCGCAGTGGTGCAGTGGTAGCGTTCTCACCTCACAGCAAGAGGTTCTCCCATTCGATTCTCGACTGGAGGTGCCTTTTGTGTGGAGTCTGCATGTCCTCCCTGCATTTGTGTGGTTCCCTCCGGGTGCTCCGGTTTCCTCCCACATGACAAAGACATGCATCTGGAGCATTTCTCCCTGGGCTTCTACTGAAAATTGGCTTTCCCGGTTAACAAATGTTAAATAAATAAAGTAATTAAATTACATAGTCCAGATTCTTGGAGTCACTGGGACTGCAAACTTTCAAAACTTTACTTAGAAAAATTCATTCACAGAAACACAAAGAGATAGCAATTCTGTATACCACCTTTTTTGTTTACTGCAATGGTTTAAAAACGTCAACAGATATCCTCTAACGATTTAAAACAACCAATGAGATAATACAACAAAATGACCTCAGAAATGTCTAAGATGTACATGAAATATTATTATAACAATTTATTATTGAAACATTCTGATGTAAAGTGATTAACATAAAAATATACATAGCTTATACCTTTAAAAATACAACTGGTGGAATTTATACAGGTTACCATGACATGTACACCTCATGTACCTGTCATATTATCTTTTCTGAATTCTAAGACAGCCTTAACAGAGTACTATGGCATAAGGATATGCAGCACCATGCCAGGCCAGTTCTGCAGCTGTCCAGAATGTTAATCAGACCGTCTGGGTGTGAGGCATATGCTACTTAAGCACGTCCTCTCTCTCTTGGAATTGCTTCCAGGAAGGTATCTAGGTGTTGAGCGATTCTATGAATTGCTTATATGTAGAGGTCAGTATGTCCAGCCCCACTGTGTCACGGTGATGATCACAGCAAAAAAGCCACGTGTACGTACTGATAATTAAAGTAGGATGGGAAATGGGGGGGCACTAACCATCAGGGATACTACACTTGTATCATAACAGCACATACACCAGTACTGAGATAGGGGATGGGGACAAGCACAAAACTCCAGGGAGTACTCAAAACTCTTGTGCCCTAACAGCTCTTAAAATAGTACAAGGATTGTGGGGAGGTGAGGGGTCACAAGACACCTGAGAGTAATCTAAACTCTTATGCCTTAACAACACTTACACTCGTATGGAATGGGGTGGGGGAAAGCATTAGACACCTGGGAGCACTGTACACTGTTGTGGCAATTAGTGTGTGGATAAGGGATGGGAGAAACCACTAGCTAGGTTAAGGGCATACACCTCAGTGACAGCTACGGGGACTGTGATTGATTTTGTGTGTGTGTGTGTGTGTGTGTGTGTGTGTGTGTGTGTGTGTGTGTGTGTGTGTGTGTGTGTGTGTGTGTGTGTGTGTGTGTGTGTGCATGCATGTTTGAGTATATGTTTGAATGGGTACTTATGGGTGTGGAAGAGTGACTGGGGTGATACTTATGGCTACACAATGCACTCACAGCAATTAACTACCAAGCCATGCAGATCAGCAATGACCAGCACATTGCAGTAGTAACTGCAATTCCGAGTCATGCAAATTATCCAATAATTATGTCTTAGCTCATCATGGCTGACATGTCTCTGACTCTCAAAATACTGTATTGTGGGAGTAGGGCCTTTTTAGCATGAGCCTAGGCCCTTACATGAATCCCGGAATTGTTTTTATCTAAAAACCTAAAACATGTATATTCTTGGATATGTAAATAAGAATGCTAATAATAAAACCATAACCCAGAGGGATTAGATGGATGACATTCTTGAAAATGTTTGACCACTACACTATTGATAGAATCATTCTAGATCTCTCTAATGTGATCAGAAACTCTCATCCTAACTCTATGATGGAGACATAGCTAACTGCTGTCATATGGACAAAGCATGTCCACGATGGAGACATACTCGACTACTGTCATATGGACACAGCCCCTCCTTGAGAGAGACAAATCTGACTACTCTCATATGGATACAGCACCTCAGTGACAGAGACATAGCTAACTACCGTCATATAGACACTGCCCCTCTATGATGGAGACATAGCTGACTACTGTCATATAGATACAGCACCTCCATAATGTGGACATAGCCGACAAATGTTGTATGGACAAGGCATGTAAATGACAGAGTCATACCTTACTAATGCTGTACAAACACAGTGCCTCCATAATGAAGACATGGTTGACTACTGGTCCATGGGCACAGATGAAAGATATGCTGTTGTGACAGCACCTCCAAGATAGAGACATAATCAACTACTGTCATATGGGCACAGCACCTCGATGAAAGAGACATAGCTGACTACTGTCGTATGGACACAGAACCTCCACAATAAAGACATAGCCAACAACTGTTATATGGACAAGGCACCTGCATGATGGAGACATAGCTGACTACTGTCATATGGACACAGCACCTCCATGATGGAGACATAACTGACTACTGTCATATGGACCCAGTGATGCCGTGATGGAGACATAGCTGAATACTGTCATATGGACACAGCACCTCCATAATGTGGACATAGCCAACAACTGTTGTATGTACAAGGCACCTCCATGATGGAGAAATAGCTGACTACTGTTATACAGACACAGCACTTCCACGACATAGACATAGCTGACTACTGTTGTATGGACACATCACCTCCATGACAGAGTCATAACTGACTACTGTCATATGGACACAGTGATACCATGATGGAGACATAACTGACTACTGTTGTATGGATATAACACTTCCATGATGGAGACATAGCTGACCACTGTCATATGGACATGGCACGTAAATGACAGAGTCATACCTGACTAATACTGTACAGACATTGTGCCTCCATAATGGAGACGTGGCTGACTACTGGTCCATGGACACAGATAAAAGATATGCTGTTGTGACAGCACCTCCAAGATGGAGACATAATCGACTACTGTCATATGGGTACAGCTCCTCCATGAAAGAGACATAGCCGAGTACTGTCATATGGACACAGTACCTCCACAACAGAGACATAGCCAACAACTGTTGCATGGACAAGGCACTTGCATGATGGAGACATAGCTGACTTTTGTCATATGGACACAACACCTCCATGATGGAGACATAACTGACCACTGTCATATGGACACAGTGATGCCGTGATGGAGACATAGCTGAATACTGTCGTATGGACACAGCACCTCCACAATAGAGACAACTGACCGCTGTCATATGGACACAGCATCTCAGTGACAGACACATGGCTGACTACAGTCATATGGACACAGCACCTACATGACGGAAGCATGGTTGGCCATTGTTGTATGGACCCAGATGATAGATATGCTGTTGTGACACCACCTGCACAACAGATACATAGCTGGCTACTGTCATATGGACACAGCACCTTCATGACAGAGACATAACTTACTAGTGTCATATGGACACAGTGATGTCATGATGGAGACATGGCTGACTACTGTCATATGGACAGAGCAACTCCATGACAGGGACATACCTGATTGCTGTCATATGGACACAGATGATAGATATACAGTTGTCATATGTAATCCTGTGGGATGTGTGAAATACTAATCCCTGTGGACATTAAAGTATGTGTAGCTTTGAATCTTCTTACTACAGGGACCTCCTAGTGACCATCAGGGGACCCAGTGTGTATATTAAAAGTATGTGCCTCACATCTTACACCATCTCCTTGATGTTATTCTGCAGGATTTCAAGGAGTATATATGATTCCCACAGACCACAGAGGAGAAAAAAACATGGTGTGGCTGCTCCATGAAATTCCCTGTTTCCTTGAGGTTCTATGGGGCTGATCTACACCAGCAATTTCAGCAGGGTGATTTCCTACAGTGACGTCTAAATGGTGATACCAGATATGTCTTGGTGCTATGGCTCATGACTCCATTCCACAGAGCATCACCAAATGTGTGCTTGGAATAATGAGGGACAGCGTCTACTCATAGATTCCTAGGGTGGTCTGCTATAGTATGTGCCAGAAATTTGCAGCAGGATATTTGCCATCTGCCAGTTCTACACAATATTACTGTGTGCAGACAGCTAGACCTGGCATTGCCATTGGATTACAGACAGCTGCAGAGGAGGAGGAACCTTTGGTGGAGTCTTCAGAGCAACTGGCTAAGTGGTAAGACTATGTGAGGATGGAGGTCAATGTCCAGAGGTACTAGATATGTGTTCAGAATGTGTACTTGAGGGCACAGCTGCTGCAGGTATATTTGCTCTGTGTACAGATATGTGTGTGACAGGTATTGTGCTACATCAGACAGGAATAATGAAGACTTTGGACATCCCTAGCCTCTCATGCATGTTCTCTAAAGAATGGCACTGACACCCACACCCTCTATTAGCACTGACAGTGAACATCAAGAATATGACTGACTGGTCATGGAATATGCTTGATGACACTGTCCTCCACATCCGCATTGCCAGTCTCTCCATGCTTTACCAGACACAGCATTGCTGGGTGATATAGAGGAGGCAGCAGTATGTAAATATGACGTGTCAAACCTGTGGGGTGTACCTACAATGGAGACAGATGAGTGGCAGCCATGGAAATTGTGTCAACCCTGATACATGGAGATAGTGGAGGCAACCAGCTGCCTGACAAACCCACCAATGACTGGCCATGTTTTAAAAGTCCTCATGTACTTTATCATGCAGGTTATGCATTGCACCTATCATACGTAGCTACCCTTGTGGGCCAATTTAAGTCTAGCCAATTTCTCTTTTTGTGCCTGAAGTAAGCAATCCCATTTGGTTATAGAGTGACCTTACCCATCCCATGGTTGCTAATTATATATTATCACTAATAAGAATAAATGGAATCATACCATAGATCATTGTGGATGTAAGTATTATCTAACTATTAACTGTATTAAACAACTGTATTCACTAACAATTATCATGGAAGGACAAAGTAAAAAATGAGAGTGTCAGAGAAAGAACACGACAATGAAAACCTGAAAATATCATTATCAGAAGAATTGATTTGGTCTTGTTAACTGCTTGGATACAAGCAAGATTCCTATACAATCCCTCAACTGGGAACTAGTCGGATACAAGAGAAAACCAAGCAGACATCGACAAAACTGGAAAGGAGTTGTAATAAGAGACCTCCATCACCTGGAGGAAGCTAAAGAAGCAGCAGCCGAGAGGACACAGTGGAGTCAATTTTTGGCCCAATGCATCATCAATGCAGGATAAAGCAAAGACTGAAGAAGATACCATAGATACCTTGAAGGGATTCATAAATGGATAAAGCATTTAGGAACTGCCTCTGTCCATTAGTAGTACAGACAGGCAGTCCTGGAGTACATTTTCTATTTCCCATCCATATATTTTAAGATACATTTGAATATGGAAAGGCATAAACTGAGTTTTATGTGGATGAGGAATCTGTTCCACAGCAGCAGTATCTTCTGCAAGAGAAGAGGTTTAGATCCCTAGGTTGAGTATTTCTGATACCATTTCACCTGCTGATGTGCAGTAAACCCATTGTTAATGGCTTAGAGGATGGCTTGCATGCCAGATGCAGGTCATCTGTTAGCAGTCTGTAGGATACCAAATATAGTGACAGAGCTTTGAGTTGGTTCATAGACGATATGTTATTTAGGCCTTGTATCCTTTTAGTAAGGTGCTTCTGTGGGCGTTCCAGTTGCATGTGTCTAGACAGGTATATGCCAATGGGAGCATTATGTCTAATGATGATGTCAAGTTTTATCTCCTTTCATGTGCAGTTATCCATGGGGTTTTAAACATTAAACTACTGCTGATATTTCTGCCAGACTTTTTACTGGTAACACTTGCTTTGCAATGAGCAAACTGATTGACCCCTCCTGTCAGAGTGCACATTTTGGAATAATAAAGAGGCTTTATTGTTTAATGTAATACATCCTTCAGACATCAAGATAAATGAAAACATGGAATAAGCTACAGTAAATCCTACCTGAAAGTTAATGTATATTTCATAAAATCAAAGTGGGAACATTTCAGTGAAACCTTAGAGGGTCCTTGTATTTTTTCTGACTCTACTTGGTTGGGAGCTAGAATCAGCTTGGATAAAACATTGTTTGTTTATTTATTTATTTATTTATTTTTACATTTGTTGAGCAGCAACTGCTCCTTTTTCAATGTAGGCCCAGGTACAAATGTTCCTCATCAATAATAGAATTTCAGTTATATGTATGCAAAAAGGATAAATGGTAGGTAACAAAGAATTACTTGTAGAGTAATTTGAAAACAGTTTTATTATGCATGCAGATTAAGAGATATACAAAGATTTTACACATTGGTATTGGCAATAACTTTACACTGACTCTCAAAGACTTAATAAACTTTAAATTTCTATAGCCATCATTCATACCAAAAAAGGAGTTAGTCCGAGACAGAGACATCGGTCGAGGCTCGTTGTTAACAACGACCACCACCAGTACTGTTAGCCAACATGGTGCTGGCAGAAATTGGGCTACTGTTGGCCGATGGAGGAGAAGAGGCGGAAGGCATGGCCAAAGGCAGGAAGAGAGGAGAAAGTCTAGGACTGTGGTAGTGAGGGTCGGTACTTTGAATGTTGGCAGTATGACTGATATAGGGAGAGAGCTAGCTGATATGATGGACAGAAGGAAGGTTGGTATATTGTGTGTGCAAGAGACCAGATGGAAGGCAAGTAAGGCTAGGTGTATCGGAGGTGGGTTCAAATTGTTTTATCATGGTGTGGATGGGAGAAGAAATGGCATAGGAGTTATTCTGAAGGAACAGTATGCGAAAAGTGTTTTCAAGGTGAAAAGGGTGTCGGATAGAGTGATATTTATGAAGCTGGAAATTGATGGTGTAATGATTAATGTTGTTAGTGCATATGCTCCACAAGTTGGGTGTGCAATGGATGAGAATGAAAAATTTTGGAGTGAATTGGATGAAGTGGTGATGACTGTACCCAAGGGTGAGAGAGTGGTGGTTGGAGCAGATTTGAATGGGCATGTTGGTGAAGGGAACAGTGGGGATGAGGAAGTGATGGGTAGGTATGGCATTAAACAAAGGAATGCAGAAGGTCAGATGGTAGTGGATTTTGCGAAAAGGATGGACATGGCTGTGGTGAATGCGTATTTCAACAAGAGGGAGGAGCATAGGGAGACATACAAGAGTGGAGGAAGATGCACACAGGTGGATTATATCCTATGTAGGAGTGCCAGTCTGAAGGAGATTGGAGACTGTAAAGTGGTGACCGGAGAAAGTGTAGTTAGGATGGTGGTTTGTAGGATGATGTTGGTGATCAAGAAGAGAAGGAGGAGTGTGAGGGCAGCACCAAGGATCAAATGGTGGAAATTGAAAAAGGGTAATTGTGAGGTGGAGTTCAGGGATGAGTTAAGACAGGCACTGGATGGCAGTGAAGAGTTACCAAATAGCTGGGTAACTACAGCAGAGCTAGAAAGGGAGACGGCTAGAAAGGTGCTTGGTATCACATCGGGACAGAGGAAGGAAGACAAGGAGACATGGTGGTGGAATGAGGAAGTACAGAAGAGTATACAGGCAAAGAGTTTGGCAAAGAAGAAGTGGGATTGTCAGAGAGATGTAGAAAGTAGACAGGAGTATAAGGAGATGAGGTGCATGGCAAAGAGAGAGGTGGTGAAGGCTAAGGATAATGCATATGAAGAGTTGTATGAAAGGTTGGACACTAAGGAGGGAGAAAAGGACCTGTTAGTCCTGTTAGTTAGCTAGACAGAGGGACCGAGCTAGGAAAGATGTGCAGCAGGTAAAGGTGATAAAGGATAATGAGGGAAACATACTCACAAGTGAGGAGAGTGTGTTTAGGAGATGGAAAGAGTACTTTGAGGGGTTGATGAATGAAGAGAATGAGAGGGAGAGAAGGTTGGATGATGTAGGGATAGTGAATCATAAAGTACAATGGATTAGCAAGGAGGAAGTAAGGATAGCTATGAAGAGAATGAAGAATGGAAAGGCTATTGGCCCAGATGACATACCTGTGGAAGCATGGAGGTGTTTAGGTGAAATGGCAGTGGAGTTTTAACCAGATTGTTTAATGAAATCTTAGAAAGTGAGAGGATGCCTGAGGAATGGAGAAAAGGTGTTTTGGTACAGATTTTTAAGAATAAGGGTGATGTGCAGAGCTGTAGTAACTACAGAGAGATTAAATTGATCAGTCACAGCATGAAGTTATGGGAAAGAGTAGTGGAAGCTAGGTTAAGAAGGGACGTGATGATTAGTGAACAGCAGTATGGTTTCATGCCGGGAAAGAGCACTACAGATGTGTTGTTTGCTCTGAGAGTGTTGATGGAGAAGTACAGAGAATGTCAGAAGGAGCTGCATTGTGTTTTTGTAGACTTAGAGAAAGCATATGACAGGGTGTCTAGAGAGGAGTTGTGGTATTGTATGAGGAAGTCAGGAGTGTCAGAGAAGTATGTAAGAGTGGTACAGGATATGTACAAGGGTAGTGTGACAGCGGTGAGGTCTGCGGTGGGAGTGATGGATGTGCTTAAGGTGGAGGTGGGGTTACATCAAGGATCAGCTCAGAGCCCTTTCTTATTTGCAGTGGTGATGGACAGGTTGACAGACAAGATCAGACAGAAGTCCCCATGGACTATGATGTTTGCAGATGACATTGTGATCTGTAGTGAGAGTAGGGAACAGGTGGAGGAGACCCTGGAGAGATGGAGATATGCTCTAGAGAGAAGAGGAATGAAGGTCAGCAGGACTAAGACAGAATATATGTGTTTGAATGTGAAGGAGGATAGAGGAATGGTGAGGATGCAAGGAGTAGAGGTGGCAAAGGTGGATGACTTTAAATACTTGGGGTCAATAGTTCAGAGTAACGGTGAGTGTGGAAGAGAGGTGAAGAAGAGTGTACGGGCAGGATGGAGTGGGTGGAGAAGAGTGTCAGGAGCGATTTGTGACAGACGAGTACCTGTAAGAGTGAAAGGGAAGGTCTACAAGAGGGTAGTGAGACCAGCTATGTTATATGGGTTGGAGACAGTGGCATTGACAAAAAGGCAGGAGTTTGAGCTGGATGTGACAGAGTTAAAGATGTTAAGATTTGCATTGGGTGTGACGAGGGTGGACAGGATTAGGAACAAGTATATTAGAGGGTCAGCCCAGGTTGGAAGGTTTGGAGACAAAGCCAGAGAGGCAAGATTACGTTGGTTTGGACATGTGCTGAGGAGGGATTTGGAGTATATTGGGGAAAAGACGCTAAGGATGAAGCTACCAGGTAACAGGAAAAGAGGAAGGCCTAAGATAAGGTTTATGGATGTGGTGAGAGAGGACATGCAGGTGGTTGGTGTGACAGAGCAAGATGCAGAGGACAGGACGAAATGGAAACAGGTGATCTGCTGTGGCGACCCCTAACAGGAACAACCGAAAGAAGATGATGGTAGGGATGTACAGGGATAGTTTTAACAGGTGTGGACCACAAAAGGAGCCAAACACTGTGTAACTATAGTTTAAGTTTGATTTTAAAAGTTTTCTGTTTGTCTATTTCTTTTAGGTAGGGTTTGATGCTGTTCAAAATGTTTTTGACAAAACTTGAGCGGACTGAGTTTCCTGTTACACTGATTTAATAGTGATTAGAAGGAATTTTCAGCTTGAGCATAGATTCTTACCTGTGAAATAACATTATAAGGTGTTGTGTAATAAAGGACAATGTTCAGGTTTGTGGATTAGGTTATGGGCTGTTTGGAATTGTGTGTAAGATAGGTTGTACAGTAGTTTCATCCATTTTAGTTGTTCAGAGCCATACAATGGTGAGTTTTGCAATGGAGGTTTGCAGCAATTTTTAATCTTGTTATAACATGCAATTTAGCCTTATCTTATGGGTGGAATGCATGTTAGTAAATATTGGTGATGCGTACATGATTGTTTAAAGCAGATAGGAGGAGACATTTGTTTTTATTGTTGTATCTGTGAAATAGGGTCTGGTTCTGTAGATAGACTTCAGGTTCTAGTATGTTTAATTGTTTGCAGAAAGTGTTGACTGAATTTTAGATTTACAGTTCTGACTCCTAATAGTTTGGTGTGACAGTTTCTACTGTGGTGTTGTTTGCTGATTTTATGTGAAAGGTATGTTTCTGATTGTTTTGGTATGAATAACTTGACTTTATTTTCTTTGGGTTTAGGAGCAAATGTGAGTTAGTAAGCCATGTTTCAATGGATGAGAAACAATCACTGATAATTTTTTTCTAATCTTGAAAGGGTTGGAGCTGTGCAAACTAGTGTAATAGAGTTATCCATGTACTGGATTATATTGGCTTGTTTAGTTGTAATGTGGCTATTATTTATCTCTCTCTTATTTTTTGTCCTTTTTAACTTTCTTACCCTAATGTAAAATAATGTATAACATTATCTTGTTTTACAGTGATCACAAACTACTTAACAGGTTTGAAAACTGCCAAAACACATAGCACTTTTATCTGTAGTACATGTTAACAGCTTTTAAAACTGCCAAAACACATAGCACTTTTATCTGTAGTACATGTTAACAGCTTTTAAAACTGCCAAAACACATAGCACTTTTATCTGTAGTACATGTTAACAGCTTTGAAAACTGCCAAAACACATAGCACTTTTATCTGTAGTACATGTTAACAGCTTTTAAAACTGCCAAAACACATAGCACTTTTATCTGTAGTACATGTTAACAGCTTTTAAAACTGCCAAAACACATAGCACTTTTATCTGTAGTACATGTTAACAGCTTTGAAAACTGCCAAAACACATAGCACTTTTATCTGTAGTACATGTTAACAGCTTTTAAAACTGCCAAAACACATAGCACTTTTATCTGTAGTACATGTTAACAGCTTTGAAAACTGCCAAAACACGTAGCACTTTTTTCTGTAGTACATGGAGCAGTAAAAGCTCTTGAGGTGCATTTCTTGGCATCCCTGCCTCGAACACATAATACCTTGGTTACTGTCAGAGACTCACTCATATCCTCTATGTTCTACCACTTTCTCATTCACTGAGGTCATTGCCACCTCATCCTCTCTGTTCCTGCTAAAAATGCTGCATCTAATTATGCTTATGTCTCAGACATCATTCCAAGTATCCCATGTTCTGTTACCCTCACAATATTAAGATATTAGTCTGCCATCAACATCATTATGTCTAGTAACATTTTTCATGGGTTATTAATGATGATGTTGCTTACATCAATTTTTTTTAACTTTTGGATCCTTTACATTGATAATTACACTTTTTTAATTTAACACTATTATCATTTTATTGCTCTCAGCAATATTTCTGCTGTTAGCTAGTCTGCTATTTCAAAGGGAAAATCAAAATTGTCATGTGTCTAAATACTTTAAAATAAAGAGAGAACAAAACTTATAGTTTAAATGAGCGGATTTGTATGTATGTATTTGTTTATTTATTTATTTATTTAGTGATAGGTTCATAGGTTCATAGAAGCTTAATAGGCTAATGGCCCTAGAGCCCTTACAAACCTAGACATATTTATCCTGAGTTGTCCCAATTGTTAGTGGTTAGGTGAGTTAAGTCCACAGAGGTAAAGGTCTATGGTAGTTAATACTGACTTCCTCTGTCCAAGATGGACATGGGCGCCACCGAAGATGTGAATTTGCGGTCCCCCATCCATTGATTTAGTTTGCATTTGAAGAGGGTTAGGAAGGGGGTCTGTTTCATGTAAATTTGAAGCTTGTTCCAGAGAAGTGGCAGTCTCTGGGAGATGTCTGAGAAGGAGATAAAGATCCTTTCTAATTCCTGCAGGAGTCATACCTGCAGAAGTTGGAGCATCAGCTGCAGGTGCTGAGTGAAAGAAAGTAGGTATCTGACAGGAGTTGAGGGAATACCTGTTATCCCTGACATAGATTTCCTGCTCAGTGCAGTTGTACTGGCATCATGACAACCTGCAGAGGTGAAGGTGGGTACCAGCTGGCCCAGTGAGATCACATATTCAAAAGAGATGGCCAGTGTTCTACAGCAAACATTTTTTATTTACTTGCATTTTTTATATATTTCTTCCCCTTAGAAGATTATTGTGCTATCCCAAAGACATTACTGTGGTTCCAACTGAGTATGCCAGATTTGGTACTTTCCCCTGTAATAAATGTAACTACTGTAGATTTGTAGATACCACAGGTAGATTTTTTGCATCCGGACAATGGAAACTTGTTTAGGTTCAACACAGTGGTGAATTGTAATTTGCCAAATGTGATTTATCTAGCTGTATGTTGTGCATGTTCGGCTTTATATGTCGGAAAAAACAATAGGAAGTTTAAACTTAGGATAAGGGAGCATTTACAAAATATCAGGAATGGAGTTTTGGCCAATTCTGTAGTGAAACATGTCTCTATTTATGGGCAATCTCATTTGTTTAGGTTTTTGGTGATAAAGGTCATTAAGGTGAATGAACGTGGAGGGGATTTAGTTAACAACACGGAAACATCAGAGACTAGATGGATTATTAGACTCAGAGCAGACGTGGGGAAAGGGCTCAATGATAGAGTCCCACTTAAATCTCTTCTTAAGAATGAAACACTTTTTAAATAATTTTGTTTATATTTATAGTCTTTTTTCTTGCATTGATTGTTAATTAATTTGCTTTACATTTATTTTCTATTAGCTTGAATACTTTTTTTTCAGGTTTTACATTGTTAGTGTGACTGAAGCTTAGCATAAAGTGTATGTGAAAGTAATCATTTTCTTTAAGGTCGTCATGTTGTGGTTAATAAAAGCACAATAATGACACCCTCAAGAAACGACAGGCAATGGAACCCAAGACTCGAACAGGAACCAAAAATTGTCCACAACCACGCTGCTGTATTCCAAAATACGCTTTAATGTAGACACAATTCCTCACACAGAGATCTCCTGAATAACTGGTTTAGCACTTTCATCTGGTGAACCCAGACTTCATCAGAACCAAGTAGACATAATTCATTGTCTTTTTTATATACCAATTTTTGGCGCCAAGATAGACAATAAGTCAATTCAAAAAATAATACATTTTACATCTATATAATATATATATAAAAATACATATAAAAAATATATATAAAATATATATAAAAATAGAGATGTATAATTACGGTTCTACCTGACATAATTGAAACCCCAGAACACCGACAACGCAATCACCGACACCACATAATCGACAGTGCAGAAACACAAAATCTCACATGCCCGACAATGAAATAACCGACGGTACACAAACACGAAACTGCATACACTGCACACACCACAATAACAACAATCAACAAACAAAACACATCCCCTGTCCAAAAACCACACACACAACACAAGCACACCAAAATCCCTACAAACCCACACTAAACCTCACATACACAACTATCTACAACCCTAACCCAAACCCTAACCCTAAGGTCCATCACTATCGCACACTCAGCTAACCCGTGCCCTAACCCTAACTCACTTAACCCGCCCCCTAACCCAAAGACTTTCACTACCGCACACTTACCTAACCCGCTCCCTAACCCTAACTCACTTAACCTGCCCCTAACCCAAAGACTTTCACTACCGCACACTTACCTAACCCGCGCACTGACCCTAACTCACTTAACCCACCCCTATCCCCACAGACCATCAATATCCACACTTACCTTACTCGCACCCTAACGTCCGTCACTACCGCATACCTACACAGCCTTTTCCCATGTCGGCATCCTCGGCATCGGTGTTTTCATCCATCGCGTCGGTCTTCTGCATTGTCGATCTTCTGGCACTCGCGATTCGCGTGTTCTGGAGTGTCGAATATCTCAGGTAGAACCATAATTACATATCCTTACATTCAATACTAGCCCTGTCCTACATCTATCCATCAGAAACAATCTTTTTTGTGTATATGTATATATGATTACAGATAGCGTAACCATAATACTATTATGTTGATACGAAATATAAATATAAATATATATAAATATAAAAAAATATATATATACATATTAATATGATAAAAACAGTGTTACACAAAAAAGTTGAAGATGTACATGACTTAAAAAACTTTCCTAATCTAACATTAAAAAGGGTTTTATACTAATATAGTCATTTAACCCTGGAAATGTAGTGGCATCCAACCATATCTGCCACTTGCTCTCTAAAAATCCTAAAAATACCTTCCAGTTTCCACTCCCTGCTGATGCCTCAACTTTATCTATAATAGCAAAACTAAACATGTGTTCTTTCCCTTTTTCTACAATATGTTTACTAAGGGCATTATTGGTATCATCTTTATTGATTTTATAAATATGTTCATAAATGCGTGTTTTAAACTTTCTCTCAGTCTTACCTACATAGTATGCTGAGCAACTAGAACATGTAGCTAAATAGACCACTCTTTTAGTGTTGCAATTCCCTATTTTGCATCTACAAACTGATTTCAGAAAATTATTCAACTTGATATGCCTATTTTCATTAATATACTTGCACTGCCCACATGTGCCACACTTGTTCGTGCCCTTTGATTTATTAATAACTGTGTGCTTATATTCACCTCGT
Source organism: Protopterus annectens (assembly GCF_019279795.1). NCBI lineage: Eukaryota > Metazoa > Chordata > Ceratodontiformes > Protopteridae > Protopterus > Protopterus annectens. The sequence goes on along the minus strand of NC_056742.1, from coordinate 513,911,381 downwards.
TCTAATAATTTCTTTAAATTATTGGAGGTTTTAAACACACACAGTGGATTGTTTCCTAATATTGGTCCTATGGCTTCAACACTAGAGAAAATCCCAATGTCTGCGTAGAATCTCCTTCACCAGATTTGAATATGGATTAAACATAATGACGCATACCCTTCTATCCTGACCCTTGTCAACTTTCCTACCATCTATCCAAGTTCTCCCTAACAGCGGGGGATATTTACTACCCCATTGTTGCTTGACATACTCTATAGTTTTGTTGAGCATGCTCTTAGGGTATCCTCTAGCTGTAAAAAGGTTGTAAATTTCATCAAGCTCTTGTAACATTAATTCTCTGGTAGAGGACATGCGGGCTGCGCGTATGCATTGCCCTTTCACAACATTCTTATATGTATAGGGCGGATGACAACTGCCATACTGAATATAATCATTTGAAAAGGTTGGTTTTCTATACAATTTAGAAGCAAAACCAACACCAGTGTTGCTAATAAATGTATCCAAATAAGCTATACCATCAGTATGCATTTGATATGTAAACCTTAAAAACTCGGTCGTTCCATTTATATAAGAAATAAATTCAGGAATAACCTCTCTTGGTCCTTTCCAAATGATAAACAAATCGTCCAAAAATCTGGTATATAGAGAAATATATTTGTAATATTCACTAGTGAATACAAATTCACTCTCCCACTCTAACATCACCAGGTTGGCGAAGATAGGCGCGCATGAGGCCCCCATTGCTACCCCTCATGTCTGCCGGAAGAATTCCCCTTGGAACTGGATATAGTTGTGGTCCAGAATCAGCCCCATCATGTCAAGTATTAGGCTAATCTTTTCCCAACTCATACCAGAAAACTTCCTCAAACTATTGCAAAAATAATCTAAACCAATAGATATAGGTATACATGAAAAGAGATCCTTAACATCAATTGTTAGGAATGTAATGTCTTCTCCCCATACATCAGATGATAGTTTACTTAAAAAATTCCAGGAGTCCTTTGTTAAATGTGGAACGTTAATATAGATATGCTTCGTCCATTGATCTATAGTGACTCCTAGATTATATGTTTTAGATCTCGATCCAGAAATAATGGGTCGAAATGGGGGATTTTCCAGACATTTATGTATTTTAGGTATTCCCACAATATTGGCCATCTTTGGGTATTCATTTCTTACAAAATTATACAATTCATTACTGATGCGATTATCCAAGAGGTATTCCTCAATAGTCAAATCAATTCTCTTGTAACCAATATTTATTTGATTGAGGGAAACCTCTTTGTAATTACCTGATTTAAACAATATCTCATGTATAGCTGTATAATACTGAATTGAATCAAATATAGTAATTCCACCGCCCTTGTCGGGCTTCATAATTCTGATGTTCTTGTTCATTATGAATTCCTCTAAACATGTTCTCTCTTTTTTAGTTAAATTATCGCTAAATTTCATAGGCAATTGTGTATTTGTCTTTGTATTTTTATATAACTCATAAATATCCTTGCAAACAATTTTCTCATAAATTGCTACATTCGAATTCATATTAGGAATATATGAACTTCTCTTTTTTAATCTCTGATTATTATTTTCTACAACATTCATATTGTCTTTAAACTGTATTGCTAAATTTAATCTACGACAATATAGCTTGATTTCCTTTATAACATCGAATAAATTGAATTGTGCAGTGGGAATATATTTCATTCCCTTGCTGAAAAGTGTGAAAAATTCCTGTGTAATTTTAATATCTGTGTAATTGTGCACCTTAAAGCCACAATACGTATGTATCTTGGGAATGCAGGCTACATCTAGCTCTATATTCCTATTACTTTCATTGGGGTCTACGGGTGGTACTGAGTCTGTAACATCCTTTGTATGGTCACAATCTATATATGTGTCCTGCCCCTGAATGGATGTATCACTTCTCACTTTTAATACCTCCTTCGATATTTCATTGGGGGAAGATGGTATTTTTTAAGTAAACTATCATCTGATGTATGGGGAGAAGACATTACATTCCTAACAATCGATGTTAAGGATCTTTTTTCATGTATACCTATATCTATTGGTTTAGATTATTTTTGCAATAGTTTGAGGAAGTTTTCTGGTATGAGTTGGGAAAAGATTAGCCTAATACTTGACATGATGGGGCTGATTCTGGACCACAACTATATCCAGTTCCAAGGGGAATTCTTCCGGCAGACACGAGGGGTAGCAATGGGGGCCTCATGCATGCCTATCTTCGCCAACCTGGTGATGTTAGAGTGGGAGAGTGAATTTGTATTCACTAGTGAATATTACAAATATATTTCTCTATATACCAGATTTTTGGATGATTTGTTTATCATTTGGAAAGGACCAAGAGAGGTTATTCCTGAATTTATTTCTTATATAAACGGAACGACCGAGTTTTTAAGGTTTACATATCAAATGCATACTGATGGTATAGCTTATTTGGATACATTTATTAGCAACACTGGTGTTGGTTTTGCTTCTAAATTGTATAGAAAACCAACCTTTTCAAATGATTATATTCAGTATGGCAGTTGTCATCCACCCTATACATATAAGAATGTTGTGAAAGGGCAATGCATACGCGCAGCCCGCATGTCCTCTACCAGAGAATTAATGTTACAAGAGCTTGATGAAATTTACAACCTTTTTACAGCTAGAGGATACCCTAAGAGCATGCTCAACAAAATTATAGAGTATGTCAAGCAACAATGGGGTAGTAAATATCCCCCACTGTTAGGGAGAACTTGGATAGATGGTAGGAAAGTTGACAAGGGTCAGGATAGAAGGGTATGCGTCATTATGTTTAATCCATATTCAAATCTGGTGAAGGAGATTCTACGCAGACATTGGGATTTGCTCTCTAGTGTTGAAGCCATAGGACCAATATTAGGAAACAATCCACTGTGTGTGTTTAAAACCTCCAATAATTTAAAGAAATTATTAGAACGAGGTGAATATAAGCACACAGTTATTAATAAATCAAAGGGCACGAACAAGTGTGGCACATGTGGGCAGTGCAAGTATATTAATGAAAATAGGCATATCAAGTTGAATAATTTTCTGAAATCAGTTGTAGATGCAAAATAGGGAATTGCAACACTAAAAGAGTGGTCTATTTAGCTACATGTTCTAGTTGCTCAGCATACTATGTAGGTAAGACTGAGAGAAAGTTTAAAACACGCATTTATGAACATATTTATAAAATCAATAAAGATGATACCAATAATGCCCTTAGTAAACATATTGTAGAAAAAGGGAAAGAACACACGTTTAGTTTTGCTATTATAGATAAAGTTGAGGCATCAGCAGGGAGTGGAAACTGGAAGGTGTTTTTAGGATTTTTAGAGAGCAAGTGGCAGATATGGTTGGATGCCACTACATTTCCAGGGTTAAATGACTATATTAATATAAAACCCTTTTTAATGTTAGATTAGGATAAGATTTTTAAGTCATGTACATCTTCAACTTTTTTGTGTAACACTGTTTTTATCATATTAATATGTATATATATATATTTTTATATTTATATATATTTATATTTATATTTATATTTTGTATCAACATAATAGTATTATGGTTACGCTATCTGTAATCATATATACATATACACAAAAAAGATTGTTTCTGATGGATAGATGTAGGACAGGGCTAGTATTGAATGTAAGGATATATAATTATACATCTCTATTTTTATATATATTTTATATATATTTTTTTATGTATTTTTATATATATATTATATAGATGTAAAATGTATTATTTTTTTAATTGACTTATTGTCTATTTTGGCGCCAAAAATTGGTATATAAAAAAGACAATTAATTATGTCTAATTGGTTCTGATGAAGTCTGGGTTCACCAGATGAAAGCGCTAAACCTGTTATTCAGGAGATCTCTGTGTGAGGAATTGTGTCTACATTAAAGCGTATTTTGGAATACAGCAGCATGGTTGTGGACAACCTTTGGTTCCTGTTCGAGTCTTGGGTTCCATTGCCTGTCGTTTCTTGAGGGTGTCAATGTTGTGGTTAATGACTGCATAGATTTGATTTGATTGTGTTTTTCTTAATGGATCTGTTCATATATATGAAATGACTTTTATACATTTTTAATGTCTGAAGAAGTGGTGTATTCTCACTATGAAAGTATTAACATATTCTTAATAAAACATCCCATTGTGGTTTTACTTTATTGATTTATTCCTTTGCTGTTGGCTGGTTCGGTGGATGTTAGTGTGGATAGTTTGCTTATTTTTGTGTGAACCATTTATTCATGCTGCAACCATTTGTTTAGCAAGAGGTTCTCCGGTTTGATTCTCGGCTAGGGTGCCTTCTGTGCGGAGTCTGCATGTCCTCCCTGTGGTTGCGTGGGTTTCCTCCAGGTGCTTTGGTTTCCTCCCACATCCCAAAGACATGCAGTAGGTGGATTGTACACTCCAAACTGGCCCTAGGTATGAGTGTGCGCATGTGTGTGCCTTCTTTAGAAGGTTGGGTGCCGGGCTAGCAACTCGGCACCATAAAACTCCACTGCCAATCATGAGCAGACAGATGATCCGCTGTGGTGACCCCTAACAGGGAAAAAGCCGAAAGAAGAAGAAGAAGAGGATATACATATAATATATATATATATATATATATATATATATATATATATATATATATATATACATATATATATATATATATATATATATATATATATATATATATATATATATATATATATACATATATATATATATATATATATATATATATATATATAAACATGTCTATGTATCTATCTGTATAAACAGCATGCTTGCTTATGCCTATTACAAGTTATTTTCTCTCTGGTCTCATACAGATAGATAAATGCATCCATAAGTATGTGTGTATGGTGTGTCTGTGTGTGTGTGTGTGTGTGTGTGTGTGTGTGTGTGTGTGTGTGTGTGTGTGTGTGTGTGTGTGTGTGTGTTTATGTGTGTGCGTGTGTGTGTGTGTGTGTGTGTGTGTGTGTGTGTGTGTGTGTGTGTGCACTTACACGCATGTGTGTGTGCATGTGTGTGTGTGTATACAAATTAATTATGTCTATGTATGTATGTATGTATGCATATATATATATTTATATCTATATATATATATATATATATATATATATATATATATATATATATATATATATATCTGTGTGTGTATATATTCATAGAGATAAACAGACCTAAATAATGCATATACACACAAACTATGAAGTTCTAGGGAATATAAGGTTTTTAAATAATGCAGTATTCAGTGCAGGACAAAAATTTTCTACTCCGCTACTTTTGTAATAATTGCATGTTTTGAAAAGTCTGTCACTTATTTTGTTAAATATACGAGGTAACTGGCCAAACTGCTGAAGTCGTTTCAGCACAGACTGGAAATTAATTGCTTTCCAAGTACTTTTGCAGCCATTAAGTCAGAAAACACAGTTAATCTAGACAAAGCCTACAGCATATTACACTGATATGGTATATAGCTTATTTTTAAACTTGGCAGCCTGCAGCAAAATGTACATTTGCTATTAAGAGCAATGCATGGGTAGGTGACCTTTATCCCACCCTCTACCAGACAATCTGGAGGCTTTCAGTGTATCAGATCACAACAGCTCATTACACCCTGCATCATCTTATTGTAGAAAACAAAATTAAGAATTACTAAATGGAATAAAAATTGACCTACCTACCTACTTACCTATCTAACTACCTACCTATCTAACAGTGAATGCACAGGTTAGTCATTACTGGTAGCACTTTGCATTTAGTATATCAACACCTACTATACTCTTTAGTTAATGACTGCTCCATTATATCATGTCTCCTAGTAATAAAATAGAATAAAAAATAATTTTATTCCACAGATAAGTACATAGATGCATCAGTTACCTATCAAAACATTTACTCTTCATAACATCTAAACTCAAAACATCAAGACCATAACATCTAAACTTCAAAACATCTAAAACTCATAACATCGAATCTCAAAATATTGAAAACTACAAAGCAACTATAAATAACATCCCACACAGTTTTTACTATGTTTATGCAGGGGGGGCAAGCCCCCCTTCACCCCCCCATGTGGGGGGATCCACCACCCACACCCCCCGTAAATTAACTAGACCAACTCCAAGGTCACACTACAGTGGGGGAAAAAGTTAATTTCCTAAGTCCACTGTAGTGCGACCTTGGAGTTGGTCTATTTAATTTACGGGGGTGTGGGGTGCAGGGGGGCTTGTGTGGGGGGTGCAGCGGGGGCTTGTGTGGGATGTTATTTATAGGTGCTTTGTAGTTTTCAATGTTTTGAGATTCGATATTATGAGTTTTAGTTTTTTTGAAGTTTAGATGTTATGGTCTTGATGTTTTGAGTTTAGATGTTATAAAGAGTAGATGTTTTGATAGGTAACTGATGCATCACAGTTAAACAACTGTGCATCCCTTTCTCTCTCCCCATGGCCAAGGTGGAGATTTCTTATATTTGTGAACAGGCCCAGCAGAGGCTACCCCAATTAACTGGTGGTGCTTTTGAGTATGAAAAATATTACTTTTTAGTAAATCATTATATGGGAGGCAGCCATGTATTCTGTTTTACATTTTCTGGCAAATAAAATGAAGGTAGTCAGTCATTTTTAAGTCATTCTCATATAACAGATAATCAGAGTAGAAGTGTAGAAATACTACAGTAGCAATAAGCAACCTTTTCAGCACAAACAATAGTAGTACCATTAGGCAGCATTGTTACTTAGTGCAACAAATGTTGCAATAATTCTTATAGTACTGTATTTCTGTAGTACACCTGTTTATAAGATGCCTACCAAGCACTGTCAATTAAATAGCAATAGATGCAAGACCAAGTTATGAGCACACTTATTGGTTTTGTTTTGTGTCGCTCTTTCCCTCCCTCTCTGTCTCCTATTTTTTGTTTAATGTAATCATATATTGTTTACGCAGAAGCAGTTTAATCAAGTACCTCCCAGGTCAGGGAACAACCCCATCTCCCTTAGCCTGCCCAGGGACATCCTCACATGGTTGAATTTTGGCTCCAGTCCTGTATGTGTCTTGGCGTGGCATAACCTGGAAAACAGTGAAAGATTTGAACTTCATGACTTGGTGGAGGAAGTGTTTTAGTGGGTGGTGGGGAGGCAACTTCGACCCATGCATGACCTCCTCCAGTGGGCACAAGACTTGTTGCCCCAGATGACTCCAACTACTGAGCCACCTTGAAGCCCCCACTGCCCCATCTCTGTGGCCCCCCACTGCGGGCTTATCATGCAATGAGAATATTTGAGGTGCTCCAGGCTGGGGTGAGAACTGTTCTGACACCTCGTCACCCTCCCGCCTTCCCCAATCCTCTCTCCTGAACCCTATTTCCTACTTTCTTCCCTGATTTCCCTCTCATGTAAAAATATTGAACAATAAGGGGGTTTATCTCCTGCCAAAACATCATACCCTTCCTCTCTCACCACCACAAATAACAACCCTCTCGATGTCTTCCTTCTGTGTGTCCCTTGTGTTCCAATCCCCCATTTTCCAGCTGTCCTGTCTTAATTTTTCACACCTTACAATCAGGATGTCCATATAAGGACAACAATATAGTCACTACATAACCCCTTTATCTTTTTCAAAATTCATTCTGCATATCTACACTGAGCACCGTTTGCCTTAACTAACCGCCAGTAGTTTATGTGGCCTTGTACAATCCAACGCTCATTCCTAACTTATAAAAATAAATAATGAAAAGTAATCAAGATTTCGCACTAATGGATCCAGTCACACATAACTAAAATGTTTTAATTCATTTTACAAACTTATAAACAGTCCAAAGCATAGTGCGTGTTTCTGTGCAGGTTTTCACTTTGCCATAGTCAACACCTTTAGTTGCTGCTTATGTATTTTCATATAGAAATAACATTACACAAGTACAAACACTGGGACTAAGAATTCCACTTAATGCTTGTAAAATGTGATTCTTCTCAGTGACAACTACCAGTGAAGCTATTAAGGTAATGAAATATGAATAATCAGAATTCAAATGTCCAGGTTTGATGTATGCAAGTTTCACTTTCAAAGTAGGCAAGTCAGAATACGCTGTTAAACATCTCAGTGTCCCCAAGGCACTCCTTAAAATACATTTAAAAATACACTTTTTTATGGCTCTTAGAAGGCTATCTCACATATAAGTAGGGTGATAGATAGACAGACAGACAGATAATATAGACAGATACATAGATGCATAAGTAGCTTTGGAGATATCTTAAACTCACACCTCTCAACTGTCCAGATTCCACAGAATGCCCAGATTTTTACCTCATATTTTTGGTCTGTTCCTCATGAAATATGTAGTTTTCTGGCAAATCTCTGAGGCTTAAAGTCTCTAAATAATGACTTCCATTTGAGTTTCAGACTTCATATCCCCTTCAGAAAATGCATACCAACACAAATCCTGTTATTTTAGCAACTTTCTAAGTTTGTAAGAACAATTTAAAAACCTGTTCCTATTTTTGGGCCTTTGTCCTCTCATTATTTTGGGCTCAGTCCAGATATCTTGCACTAAGAGGTTGACAGGTATCCTTAAGCTATGAATCAACTATATACTGCAGGACCAGTGGTCTAAATAATAAACAAACAAAAATATAAATGCATAAGTAATTAACAAACATGTAGGTCGCAGTGGTGCAGCAGTTAGCATTGTCGCCTCACAGCAAGAGGTTCTCCTGTTCGATTCTTGGCTGGACCGCCTTCTGTGTGGAGTCTGCATGTCATCCCCATGATCGAGTGACATTAAATACATGCAAGTAGGTGCAAGCATAAATGGGTGTGCCTAACCTAACCGGGAAAAGACATTACTATATAGACTTAAATATATAAAAAATCTGCATAGATAGTATCTGTGATTTCTTAAATTTTGGGTCAAGTTTATACTGCAGTAGCAGTAGTTTAAAATTAAGAAAATAAAAGCAACAAAAAATGAATGAGCTGTATATAAAAATATATTAAAAATAACATACCTTTTTTACCCACAAGGTCTTCTTAAACATACATCTTTTGCTGTTTTCTGTTATTCTAACAACTATTCATTCATGGATGAATAATATTTATTAGTAGCTTATTGCTTAAACAATAATCTGCCAACATATCTTCTACCAAACATAAAATGTCCTTTTCTTTCATTCTGTTTTCAACAAATAATACGTGTCTTTTTTCTGATCTGATCTGAATTCCATAGATTTTAAGTCAAAATAATAAATTCTATATTAACTATTGCAGTTGCGAGCTAATTTCCAACGCCACACCTTAAATACTTAGTGTACCACTTTTTGAAATCAGTGATCAGATGCATTTACTATTAGTATCAAAAAATGCACTCCTTCCTCTTCAGATTCCACTTTTATTAAACAACAGATATCAATCACAGTGTTTTGATCCTTAGCAAAATTAGCACATTCCAGGGAACCTGATGGTCAGCATATGCTGTCCAAGTAGATTCAACCCATGCACTTGGAAATAATCTCTTTCAATTATACCACTCTTAGTTTATTTAATGTAATAATAACCAATTTAAAAAAGGCCAAGACCGAAATTCAGTAAATGACTCCCAGAAGTTCACAAAAGTTCAACAAAGTTCAGCAAAGTTCATCTGAAAAGTGCAAAATATAAACCCAAAAGGTGTAACATGTGGAACTGGTTTTACTTGACCTCTGCTGAAACAGAGCAAGACCAAGCTAACCAGATGACCAAAATACATAGGTCTGTACATAGTAAGGGGTCTATATGTGAATGCACAATGTATGAAATAAAACCAGTCCAGTATATTTTAAATGTAATTCTAAAATCTTGACATTAATTATATTTAAACGGGAAGGCTATTTTACAGTCTAATGATCATATAACATAACAATTGTGCTTTTCAGATCCTTTAATAAATGGCTTGCAAAGTAACTGAATTATTTAATGCAATGAATACTTTGCAATTTTTTTTTATAATGCAATCTGTGTTTCATTTATAAATAGGTCTTCACATATGTTGATGGGACTTCAGAACATCCCCTTTGGAATACATTTGTTTATTTCATGCAGAATTATTCATAAATACATTTGTTTTAGCTCCCTTTCTCATGAAGATAAAGTCCAAAGAGGAACTATTTTAATAAAGGCAGCGGTTTTCCATAACATTGTCTCCTTTCTTACTTTATGTATGCATCCTTATTGACTGAGGTTTCAATGTACGCCTAACGTAGCACGATATATCAAGAGTGCCGCAACATCTGCTAACACAGTTTTTCATACACATAGTCTAACATGAAATGAACATTAAACAAGTAATGTTTTTAAAAAAAGTTCTACAGCAGATGAATTTGTCTTCTTTTTATGAGATGCTTAACTCCTGCCTCACAGCTCTATTCCTTTTCTTTTCATTATTTTATCCTAAGTCTCCTGTGTTGCTCGTTGGTTTATGGGCTGTCAATTCATTTCTTAACTGTGGTTTCACTTGCACAGCTTAATGTGTATGCTTTCTTATAATGGCCAGTGAAAATGATGCAGCAGAGAACTCTCTGGACAACAATAGCATCTTTTTTGGAGAAATCTCCAGCTGGCAATGAGAATAATGTTCATCTGGTATAAACTTTGCAGTCCGGGGGGGGGGGGGGTTATACAGTCTTTTTATCCTCTCTATTAACCCACCAAAATCCCCACCCACACAGAGAGTTTTTTGCATACAGCTTTTTATATTCATCTTATAAGCCACATGGCGGCCCCAATAGCCCTGCTATAACTTGGTCACACTTTTTAGCTCATAGAGCACTTTTCTTTCTTCAGTAATTACCGGGGAGCTACAACACTTAACTAGAGCCTCTTCATAATAGTAGTAGTGATATTTTAGCCTTTTTAATTCTCTTGGCACCCTAATTAAATATAAGGGGACGATGGTATTGAGATAATCTATGCGCATTTCTTTTTTTTATACTGTGTTTTCCACGATAATTAAGATTCACTAAAGGCAGATAAGGTGTTTTCATAGCTAATAGCTGCTTAAGTTTGCATAAAGCTTAAAGACTAACATAAAGTTTATTCTTTCCAGTCCCACACAAACACACCACCTCCTGCTTGGATTGGCTGATACCCTTGTCATCCTCCAATCAGAAACTACATTGGAAATTTCCACTCACACTCCAGACTTGAACCTTTTTATCCAAACAAAATTAATAGTTTGGAATACAGCTTTAATACAGTTACTTGAAGATTCTGTATAAATATATGGGTTTTTACTGGTCAGTTAATACGTTCGCTCATCTACCAAGAAATTAATTTGATGACTTAAAGATATTGTGGGACCAGAAACTATATTTTGTGCAGCATTTTTTCAGAAAATAATTAAAGGTCTGATTTGGAATTAATTCTACTTGGTGCTACCTCTGAGCTAATGTTGATCTAGAATATAGATCATACAGCTGTTTAAAATTTAGTTCCTCAACCAGTGGACTGAGAATATAGCATGGAAAGCTTCAGGGGGTTAGTTCATAACTAGAAACTACAACTATAACTTATATATAACTTATATATATAACTTATATATAATATATAACTTGCATTTTTCTTTGATTGTGCTTTGGGTTTTAATAACTGCCCTGTTTTAACCAGACCTACTATTTTACCATCTGCCCATACAACATGCTCTGTACATATGGCGTGTACTTACAAAACATACTTGCACTCATTTTAACAAGTTCATCCATTATCAAGGTGAAAACCTGCATTTCCTCCCTTTCATCATTGCTTCAGATTTTATCCCAAATGTTCTTCTCGAGGTTTTGAGAATTCCTTAAGAAATCCTGGTAAGGTTTGTGTCTCAGCTTAGAATTCTAGTATTTAAACAGATTGATTCTAGTGAGAGCCACTGGGCATTCAATAAAAAAGGGAGAGGGGTAAAGTGGGGGAGAGCTACAGATCAACTGTATTATATTCATGCACAAACATCACACATTTAATGGATGGACTACTCGGGCATTTCTGTAGGAAACAGCATTTCTGAAACAAAAAACATAAACTTACATCACAGCTTATAAATTATGTATGACAGCAGCAAGTAAATTACCATGTGTAGGTGCAGTGATAGCTGGTAGAAGGAAGCCCGACCTGACAAGAGGAATAAATGTCATAGCCGTTGATCACATGCATGAACTGACAGAATTAAATTAATGAAATTGCATGTGCATAATCCATTCTCTGTACTGTGTGGAAAATAAATAACTAACTAAATAAAATACAATTGGTTAGCCACTGTTGTAGTTACCATGGGACTCTGAGAGGCCAACCAGTCTGTCTCACAAAGCTGACACCCCTGTACGTGATGCTGTTGGGGAAAAAAATGAAATAATTGGAAATTAAAGGGGCCACTCGAGAATTCATGGCAACCCATTATTTTGACCTCAAAACTGGTAAATACCTAGGAATTTGGCATGGTTGAGAGGTGTGGTTCTCAATGTACAGCACATTCTGTTCTTATCAGTATTCTGGACTGAAGGTTGCATTCACTGAAAAAGTATGCACACTTTGAAGGCCAGCTTTAATATGCTTGCATTTCTGGACTTATGCAAAGAGAATACTGTATTTTTGTCTAACAAAATACATTTAAATGAAATCTGAACTCACCACCCTTTTTCTGTGTCATTAAATAACTTTATCCATAATTTGATGACATCCTGCAGTATAAGACCCTACATTTCTATTAGAAATTCATGACTCACTGGAGTTTTACCCCCTACCATGTCCCCTAATCACATTTCCTGTTTCTTCATCTATAAACTCTTGGATCAAAGAATCTTGATCTCTCTTGACTAACAGTGGCAGTTTCAGTCCCTCTGCGATATTTCTTTGTACTGGTCTTTCCTCCCATGTAACTGTCTCCTTACTCTATAAAGTCTTATGGAACCCCCCAAATACGTGCCATACTTTATCTTCCTTTTTTCCACATTGAACAAGTTTCCCTATTTTATTTATAAGATTTTGCTTTTTAATGTTTGATGTCTAAGTCTATTAACCAGTGACCTTACCGCTCTAGGAGATTGCATTTGTTGTAGTTCTGTAACCTACTTCTAAAATTCTCAGTGTTTAGCCACCTAATTCAAAATTTCCAATGCCTGAGAAATGCCTGCCTTTCCACCATCTATAACGTACCTTGTGTAGGAGCATGACCAGAGTGAAGTACAGGACCAACACTTAATTCTTTCAATATCCTCATCTGCTCTTTTAACACCCATAGCTTGTCTATCCTGGACTACCACTGCCTTACTTCACTAAAATCGGTAGTGTCAGGGTCATCTCTATTTTTATATCAGATTGTCCAACTGTCTCTTATACCTGATTTTAGCATGTATGCCACATCTTTTTCTGCCTTTGTTTTAACTCTGTCTTTATGCCCACCCCCCAGTTTTCTCTTTCTTATCAAGAATTATGCTCCAGTCTTCTGCCACATCTAAATACCCTTTTGGATTTTGCATTACCTTCTAAGGTAAAGCTCTTATATTCTTGCTATCTGCCTGTGGGGTATATATATCTTTATATCTATATATATATATATATATATATATATATATATATATATATATATATATATATATATATATATATATATATATATATATATACATACACACAGTGGATATAAAAAGTTTACACACCCCTGTTAAAATGCCAGGTTTTTGTGATATAAAAAAAATAAGTCCACAATAAATCATTTCAAAATGTTCCCACCTTTAATGTGATCTATAATCTGGACAATTCAATTGAAAAAGAAACAAATCTGTTAGGGGAAAAAATATAAAAAAATAAAAAAATGTACAATACGCTGGTTGCATAAGTGTGCACACCCTTAAACTAATACTTTGTTGAAGCACCTTTTGATTTAATTACAACATTCAGTCTTCTTGGGTACACACCTGCCATCAATCAAAGACACTCTAATTAACCCCAAATAAAGTTCAGCTGTCCTAGTAGGATTTTCCTGACATTTACTCAGTTGCCTGCTACAGCAAAAGCCATGGTTTGCAGAGAGCTTACAAAGTATCAAAAGGATCTCATTATACATACAAACTTCCACCCCCTTGATTAAGAGTTAGCTCCATCTGAATATAGAGATTTTTTTGAGACCGGTATTGTAACTCCTCTTCATTGACCCCCCCCCCCCCAATAATACCTTGTACTAATACTACTGAATCTCTTCTGTCTAGCTTCCAATATTATGTTTATGTCATTTGAGTGTCCTGTCAAAGTGCTAAATACACTTCATTCCTCTTCAACTATGCAAGGACTCTTTCTCTTTTTAGATGGGTCACCAACCCATTTCCATTTTACATGGGTTACCAACCCATTCCCATTTTACATGGGTCACAAACCCATTCACATTTTACATGGGTCACTAACCCATTCTCATTTTACATGGGTCACTAACCCATTCACATTTTATATGGATCACTAACCCATTCACATTTTACATGGGTCACTAACCCATTCTCATTTTACATGGGTCACTAACCCATTCCCATTTTACATGGGTCACTTACCCATTCCCATTTTACATGGGTCACTAACCCATTCCCATTTTACATGGGTCACCAACCCATTCCCATTTTACATGCCCATTCCCATTTTACATGGGTCACTTACCCATTCCCATTTTACAGGGGTCACTAACCCATTCCCATTTTACATGGATCACTAACCCATTCTCATTTTACATGGGTCACTAACCCATTCCCATTTTACATGGGTCACTAACCCATTCCCATTTTACATGGGTCACTAACTCAACTTGGATAAGCTGCTCCCAAGCTCAATCAACTCCAACCTAACTAACTTATTTCCTCCTACATGGAACACTAAGCCATTCCCATTTTACATGGGTCACTAACCCTCATCTGAGTGAAGACATCCTAGGATAAGGTGCTCCCAGGCTCAATCAACTCCAACCTAACTAAAGGGCTTAATTTCCCTCCTACAAAGGAACATCAGTCTTGCTCCCTCAGGTGCTACCTCTACCTGCTTTTTGTACAGGAATTCCCTCCCATCTGAGTGAAGACATCCTAGGATAAGCTGCTCCCAGGCTCAATCAACTCCAACCTAACTAAAGGGCTTAGTTTCCCTCCTACAAAGGAACATCAGCCTTGCTCCCTCGGGTGCTACCTCTACCTGTGTTTTGTACAGGAATTCCCTCCAATCTGAGTGAAGACATCCTAGGATAAGGTGCTCCCAGGCTCAATCAACTCCAACCTAACTAAAGGGCTTAGTTTCCCTCCTACAAAGGAACATCAGTGTTGCTCCCTTGGGTGCTACCTCTACCTGCTTTTTGTACATGAATTCCCTCCCATCTGAGTGAAGACATCCTTGGATAAGCTGCTCCTAGGCTCAATCAACTCCAACATAACTAAAGGGCTTAGTTGCCCTCCTACGAAGGAACATCAGTGCATGTAGCTATATTGAACATTGCTGTTGGCAATTTATAATCTTGCCCAGCATTCTACCTCGGTGTGCATGATAGCAGCCTGCCGCAGTCCGCTGCCCCTCTCCCAGGTTTACATGCTACAACATGTCCACTTCCTTTGTAAATTTCTTAGATTAATTTTGACATGGCTGTTAATTCCTTTTAATGTATGGTACTACCTTCCTCCTTCACTAGGTGGCAGCATACACCCTGGAAAGTTCTGCAAAACACCTTTACACAGCCCTACAGAGTACACTGTTCACTTTTCTCTCTGTTCCTCACTTGAGAGTCTGTGGAATTAACTTTCACTTCTCAAGGCTTGATCTGATGAACTATAGCATTCTTTAACATTTTTTTCTCTAGTCCAATCACTACAAAGATATAACCCTCTCCCTGCCTTTACCTGTATTCCAGCTTCTGTTCACTGACTGTTTTTTTCTGGGCCATCTCTTCTCTCGGCTCTATATCCCTCCCCCTTCCTCCTCTCCCATCCCTTCTCCCTCTGACTTATCCCCTCCCCCTACGGCTAGTTCCCACCTTAAAGTTATCATTATGACTATGCTTCCAGTGGTGCCATTTTAAAAATACCAAGACTAAATCATGTCCTCTTGCCTCTGAGTTGGTCCTGCGGCCAGGCTGCTCGTCTTGCTTCCCAGTAGGTTGCACTGTATTAACGTAACTCTTTTAATGTGTAACTGCTTCTGTTATTGTCATTTTACACCTGTGTTGGAAGATTGTTTGTTTCTCTACTTTACTAATGAAGTGTACTTTATAGGTTGCTGTTAGATCCAATTGGTTTACCACTGTTGTTGCTTGTACCATTTGCTTTAAATTGTCCTTATTTTGGTCTCGAGATGCTTAATATGCTTATAGATTCATAGTATCTGCTAGTATTTAGCTTAGAATTATCCTTATCTAATCACTAGATGTTTGAACATGCTGGTTAGATTCTGAGCTATTACCATTTTTTGCCCATAATTGTAAATAGTTTTAGTCACTGGAAGCTGAATTACTTCTGTGTCATTAGCGACTGTTTTAAGGTATCCTTGCATTACATTTAGCCGACATTGCCCGTTGATTCTCAGTTAGAGCGTCTTCTGTGTGGCGACATGCGTGAATGGGCATTCCTTCACTGAAGATTGTGCTTTAGGCCCGGCAAGCCAGTACATAAAAATCTACTGCCAATCATTAGCGGACCGAAGTTCTGCTGTGGCGACCCCTAACCAGGAAAAGCCGAAAGACACAAACAAACAATAGTTCACTAGAAACTAAATTCAAGGTTAGCCTCTTAGTGACCACTATTATTTAGGTCAGAAGTGCACATATTACATTACTAGAAGCTAAACTACTGTTGGTTTCTTAGCGACTACTATACTTACCTTTTTGTATTATTTGAGTCACTAGAAGCTGTGTATACTGCTAGAGTCTTAGCGACTACATTTATATAGCTCTGAAGTGTACACACTTAGTCTCTAGAGGCTGTATTACTGCTGTAAACTCAGCGACTGCTTTAACTTATCCTTACACCACATTTTTCAAGTCCTGCTGACCACATTACCTAGTGACTGTAATAGCTGTCCTCAAAGGCAATGTAGTGCTTTAATTTCAGATAGCAAAACCGCACTTAAGCATTTAAATGGAATGTAAGGCTGGAGTCTTGGTGACTGTTAATTGTAGCGTTATTCAACCTTACTTAGCCTTTTACTACTCTCTTATGTTTAAAGACCGTTTGTTATTAACCATTTGTAGCTGCATGTAACACCTGACTCTGCATATTTCCAATGTTCTTAGACAGATGTAAGACTGTATTTTGTTTATCATTTAGGTGAAATGTGTCTGCTACTGTTCTTTGTCAAATGTTAAGACTGTATTTGTTTAGCATTTAGTGGTGTGTCTGCTAATGATGTATGTTTTGGCTGACTTGGGGTATTGCTTTTACCTACAGAGCTACCTAATTCACACTAGTGGTCACCCCCCCCCTTTTATTTTGTCTTCTATTTCTGTGCTGCTCTTGTCTCTCCCTCTTCATATACCTTCCTGTCCTTCTTCTTTACATCCTCTTTCCACAGTACATGCTCATTCTACCTCTGCCACTCTAAGCTCTCCTTTTTCCTGCCTATCCTCCTAGCAACCCCCCTCTATTTCCCTTTAATTACATTTTATGTATTTATTTATTTCTCTTCTCTCTTTACAGCTTGCTCCCTCAGGTGCTACCTCTACCTGCTTTTTGTCCAGGAATTCCCTCCCATCTGATTGAAGACATCCTTGGATAAGCTGCTCCCAGGCTCAATCAACTCCAGCCTAACTAAAGGGCTTAATTTTCCTCCTACAAAGGAACATCAGTGCATGTAGCTATATTGAACATTGCTGTTGGCAATTTATAATCTTGCCCAGCATTCTACCTCAATGTGCATGATAGCAGCATGCCGCAGTCCGCTGCCCCCCCCCCCCCCCAGGTTTACATGCTACTCAATGTCCACTTCCTTTGTAAACGTCTTAGATTAATTTTGACATAGCTGTAAATTCCTTTTAATTTATGGTACTACCTTCCTCCTTCAACACCTGGTGGCAGCATACACCCTGGAACAGTTTGCAAAATACCTTTACACAGCCCTACAAACTATACACCGTTCACTTTTCTCTCTGTTCCTCACTTGAGAGTCTGTGGAATTAACTTTCACTTCTCAAGGCTTGATTTTATGATCTATAGTATTCTTTAACATTTTTTCTCTTGTCCAGCCACTACAAAGATATAACCCTCTCCCTGCCTTTACCTGTATTCCAGCTTCTGTTCACTGATTGTTTTCTCTGGGCCATCTCTTCTCTTGGCTCCACCTACTCCATTCGCCCTGCAGGCTCACTCCGCTCCCCTGCCCTACCCCGAATTCCTACCTACCCCAGGGCTCCTACACTTATCCTAGCCAAAAATCTCCTCCCCTTCATCTCTCCCAATCCACTCACATCTCCTCACTCTCCCCTCTCATCCTCAAATACTTTCTCACCCCCTCCCCATCCCAAACCTTATAGCACTTTACTCACTTCTAAACACCTCCCTCTTACACTCTCATAGTTCCCCTACATCCAGCTACTTCTTCAGTACCCTCCACCCAACTATTTATTTATACCTGCACCACACCATGCCTTCTCAAACCCTTCTCATCCCCTCCCTCTCCCTACTACTTCTAATTCCTGTATACCATGCTACCTCTTATTCATCTTATGAACTACCCCCTTCATTCCTATCCCCTCTTCACCCTACCATCACCCTCAACACCCATCATCACTCTATCACATCTCACTTTCACACTATATCACACTCCCTAGTTCAACCAAACCCACTTCTCTGCTTCAAACTAAAACTTCTACCCTCCTCAATGAAACGTCATATTCCTAAAGCATTATTATACCTCCCACAAAACACTAGGAGTAAACCCAAACCCCTACTCTCATTAACCTTTAACTGCCTATGCCTAGCAGGTGACATACATCCCAACCCAGGACCTAGTACCAGCAACAATCCAACTCCCCCTATTACCACCCATATTACAAACCCGAAATATTTCAAACTCCTGACCATCAATGCCCAGAGTCTAAAAAACAAAATAGCCCACTTTCATGCTTCGCTACACCATACCCTACCCGACATAGTAGCTGTCTCTGAGACATGGCTAAAACCCAATATTTATGACTCTGAAATCCTACCTCCTGAGTTTCAAGCTCTTAGACATGACCACTTAAAAAAGAAGGGAGGAGTGGCCTTAATCTACTCTAGCCTACTCTCCATCACTCCCTACCAAAATCCTATTCCTCAGTTCAACAATGCTTAACTAGTCATAGGAATTCTCCAACTTAATAACCATAAAAGTATCTGTGTCATAGCCCTCTATATTCCCCCTGGAAACAATACAAATATACTTGAGGAAATCCTTCTATGGGCCTCAACCAATATTAAGTTTGAGATTTACATCCTAGAAGATGTAAACATTGACTGGAACAAAATTGTTATCAATAATCCCATCATCTCAATTAACCTATATAATTTCACTCAACTTACAAATACCATTACCAGACCTAATAAAAACAACCCTGAGGCTCCATACGTGACTGGATCCTAGTCTCTCACCCTAATAATATCTCCCATAAGGGTACCTTACCAGACTCCATTAATGATCACTTGCCAGCCTTCGTCCATATAACAACTCCCTCCTCTCCTCACCAACATCAATATATAAACACACGAAACCTCACAAACTTTAACCCCACAACTTTCTCCAATTCTCTCAAACTAATAAACTGGGACAATCTAAAAGCTCTTCCTCTAGGCCAGGCCGTTGAACATTTCAACTCAACCTTCTTAGCTACCCTTAACTCTCATGCTCCCCCTAGAATAAAACATATAAAAACCAACTCAGCCCCTCGGCTTACTAAAGACACCAAAATACTTATGAAACAAAGGGACAAAACCTGGAAACTTTACCATTGCAATAAGAATCCAGACGCCCTTCTTAAATAAAAACAACTCCGTAACCTAGCCAAAAAAACATATTATACAGGATAAAAAAGCATACTATACCAAACTTAAATCTAATCATTCCAAAAATCGATCAACTCTCTTCTCAACCCTGGTACCAAAAACAATCCTTGCCCTGACACTAGCAAGTCTGACCCAGATATAGCCACGCTATTCAACTCCTTTTTTATTAAATCCATAGCAGAACTCATCAAGACCTTCCCAAACAACAACTCCTCCCCCCTCCTCAAACCCTCTCCTCCACCATCCATTCCTTTCTCATCTCCCATTTTTCACCTCAAACCCATTTCCACCTCATATATTACTAAACTCCTCTCTAAGCTTAAGCCAGGCTCCAGTGCCCCTGACACCATCCCCTCACTCTTTCTAAAACTCGCAGCAGACGGCATTGCCATCCCCATCAGCATTCTCATTAACAGATCCATACCGGAATCTTATGTCCCCAAACTGTGGCATGCAGCCTTCATCCTACCCCTCCACATAGGAGGCAAAATAATAGTATCTCCAACGTCCGGCCCATAGCATTTCTCTCACCTATTTCAAAAATACTTGAGAAATGCATCCACCTCCAGCTCATGCCATTCCTTACAAATAACCAACTCCTCACCCCAACTCAACATGGATTTCGTCTGGGCCATAGCACAATAACTGCTCTCCTCTCACTCCTAGACATAGTAAACCACGCCAGTGACTCTGGAGAACTTGTATCCACAGTCCTCCTTGACCTCTCCAAGGCTTTTGATACTGTCTCCCATTTCCATCTCCTAAACCACCTTGCTAATCTTAATCTCTCACACAATACCCTTGCCTGGTTCAGCAGCTACCTCTCTGACCGATCTCAGGCTGTAAAATGGAAAACTGGCAACTCAACATTCCTCTCAACCCCAACCGGTGTCCCCCAAGGATCTATAATTGGCTCGATGCTATTTAATATCTTTATTAATGACTTCCACACAGCTATTCTTAACACCAAGATAGTCCAATATGCAGATGACTCAACTTTAGTCTGCTCTCTTTCTAAACTCCAAGTACTCCAAACAAAAACCAAAACTGCTTTTTCCACCACTGAGAACTGGATGTTTCAAAATCACCTCTCTCTAAATGCCAACAAATATAAAATTCTACTATTCTCTCCCTCTGAATCTCACCCTCTTGACAAACCTCCTTCAACATTATCAGCCATGCCAACTGCACTATTGAAGTTGCTCCTTTTGCTAAAATTCTTGGGGTCACTATTGATGAACATCTCAAAGTCGATACCCATATTCAGCTAAACATTAAGAAAACACATCAGAAACTTGGCCTGCTGTACAGGAACTCCCATTTTCTATCCCCTTCCACAAGACAGACCTTCGCCACTACCTACTTACTACCATCTCGGATGTGTGGTGCCCCTCTACTAATCAACCTATCTTCCACTATCTCCTCTCAACTACAATTCTGTTACAACAAAATCTCAAAGTTTGCCACCAAGTCCAAGTACTCTAACCACCACTGCATACCTCTCCACCTGCTGCAATGGCTAGAACTTCCCCACTACCTGGACTACCTCCAAATCATTACAGCCCACAAACTCATTTTTAAACCCACTAAGTGCCCTGCACTAACTAATATCTTACCACTATATACCTCTCACAGAACTCTAAGATCTGCTCACCAAAATCTCATTTCTGTATACAAACCAAATCGTCCCCCAGGTCAGCTTTTCCTATCCTTTTCCTTAGCCAAAAAATGGAACTATCTTCCTCCCTCTCTAAGAATTTCTCAAAACTTTGATCACTTCAAAACCCAGCTCCATTCCTACCTCTCCAATAACAGGAAATGCACTTGCACTCTACCTACCTAATCCTGCCTAATACATGAATACATACATATACATAAAATACCTTCCACCTTACTCAATAGGAGTTCAATCATATTTACTGTTTTCTTACAAATGTTTCTTTCATAGCATTCTCAGAAGATTTAAAACCTCAGTCTAATGGTGACTCTGCTTTATCGATCTCTAATTGTAGTTACATGTAAATATGCACTGTATACCATACTATGTTGATATTCTACTGTGTTTATGTTTTACTACATAATTTTTACTAATTGTTTAATTGTTACTATGTCTGCTATGTTTCCCTGGGCCTCCACTAAAAATGGGCTCCTTGAGCTCAGTGGACCTCCCCGGTCATCAAACTGAAAATAAAATAAAAAATAAATAATAGGTCACTAACCTATTCCCATTTTACATGTGTCACTAACCCATTCCCATTTTACAGGGGTCACTAACCCATTCCCATTTTACATGGGTCACTAACCCATTCCCATTTTACATGCATCACTAATCGATTCCCATTTTACATGGGTCACTAACCCATTCCCATTTTACATGGGTCACTAATCCATTCCCATTTTACAGGGGTCACTAACCCATTCCCATTTTACATGGGTCACTAACCATTCACATTGTACATGGGTCACTAACCCATTCATATTTTACATGGGTCACTAACCCATTCCCATTTTACATGCATCACTAATCGATTCCCATTTTACATAGGTCACTAACCCATTCCCATTTTACATGCGTCACTAATCGATTCCCATTTTACATGGGTCACTAACCCATTCCCATTTTACATGTGTCACTAATCGATTCCCATTTTACATGGGTCACTAACCCATTCCCATTTTACATGGGTCACCAACCCATTCCTATTTTACATGGGTCACTAACCCATTCACATTGTACATGGGTCACTAACCCATTCATATTTTACATGGGTCACTAACCCATTCATGCTCTATGACCAAGCTTTCAATAATGTTTATCCTCACATATATAAAGTGTATTCTGCTTTCTCGCAGATTCTGAATTCACTACACATATCATCCACCAAACTGCCTGTTTTCCTTTAACCTTCCCTATGCATCCCTGCAACTACCTTCGCAAAATGTTGTTCTTGCTTCTATATAGCATCCCCAACATCGGCTCCTTAACAAATACTAAAAGGAATTATATACAAAACAACAGTTTTCCAATGAGAGAGTGATATCCCTTCCTCCACCAAATGCTTCAGATTTACTTCCACGTTTTCCAATACAAAATTTGAATCCTGTAGTTTAGGGGTTGCGCTGAGGCCATTTACAGCTCTCTGTGCCCCTCTTATCTACTTATTTTTATCAAAGCATCCGACTTCCCTTTATAACCTTTATTTATTCCCTTTATAACAGTGCCCAATGCATATCTGCATATCTTTTCCTTTACACTGACAAAACTTGCACTGTTAAATGTTGACTATCTCCCTAGGTCCTGATGCCAAAGGATCCCAGATACTTTATTTCATAACTTTCTGTACTATGCAACAAAGATTTTCATCTTTCAAGATCTTCTCCTTTCCCCTTCTCTTATCACCTTTATTTAAAGAAACATTCATCTGTTGTCATAACATAGCTCCACACTAACATTTACATGCATAGTGATAGAGGGGTCTATATTAGATCACCGAACGCTTAGGTAAGCGAACAGTGATTAATCGACCCCATATAAGCGAAAGCTTACAAAGCCGAACCGTCATGGAAAAAAAATCGCTGTTCCAACAAAAAAAAAAAAAAGAAAGCATATTAAAACATGAGATTAAGAGGGGGGCTTCACCTCGCACACCTCCCAATGTGGGAGGCTGTGCCTCCCACATCCCCCTACATAAATATACCAACTCCGAGACCACACTACAGTGGCAAAAATGGCAAAGTACCGAAGCGGCCAAGCAAATTCTTTCCCAGGGAAAGAATTCACTTACATGCCGCTCCGATATTTTGCAGTTTCAGTTTTGTCAGTTCGACCAAGACGCATTTGAAAACATGCGTCTTCGGTCTGCTGATAGGAACCCCAATAGAGGTGCCAAGGTTCCCCTTGTGTGCCTCTCATCAGTCACTCTTTCATGTTTCCCCATCCACGCACCCATAACGGGATGGATTTTAAGCCAGGGTGATAGATTTTCTGCTCATTACTGCTCATCTAGAACTCCGCCCTTCACACCCTATTGGTTATAACCAAGATCCTCTTTACTACGGTCTTTATCGCTATCAAATGTTTTACTTATACT
Organism: Protopterus annectens; assembly: GCF_019279795.1. NCBI lineage: Eukaryota > Metazoa > Chordata > Ceratodontiformes > Protopteridae > Protopterus > Protopterus annectens. The sequence continues at coordinate 513,887,251 of NC_056742.1, read as the reverse complement.
GCTTTTCTTTAGCTGTTTATTCTCAGTCTCTCATTTGCCTTCTTAATTACTATATAAATAGAAGTACAGGAGCCCTCTTCCCTTTCTTGTATCCATATTTAACCAACATAACAGACATTACTTTATTTCAATTGCAACATGACTGCTAGTTTTCCCATAACTCCACCTTTGAAGGCAAATTTTTAGACAGTAGAGCATCAGATTCCCAATTCTCAAAGAACCCACCCCCTTCTGGACTAAATGAACTGTTATATACATGAAATGAGCCATCTAAACAGCTAAGCATATATTATATCTATTAACAAGGCCTATAATGAAAGAAAAAATAAGAACTCAGATAATTATGAACGATCAAAATAAGTGAAGTCAGGTCATACTTTAAATGTTGTGTAGCCAATTGGTAAATATTGCAGTCACTTCATATTCACCTACCTTTTCTTTCCATAATTCATCTTCTTGATAACAAACTTACACTGCACATATTTTTGTCTGTCTCCCAACTAGTTTGTTCATAACAATTGATCAGTCAACATTTTGTCTGCTATACTGCATTTGCTTTATGATGCCTGCTTTCTGTCTGTGCATTTGATAATTCCTAAGTATACAACTATTGTGTGAATCCACAAGCATGACCTCTATGTTCAGATTTTTCAGTGATGTGCTGGCAAACTCCCTGCCTGAGAGGCAGTAAGGGCTAATAACAAACAGATAAAAAAATGTCCTGTGGTTATCTGCATGGGTTTGTGGGATTCCATCATGTATTAGGATTTCAATGTGGTCAGCATCAGAGGTAAGCCTAGAATGTCCTTTGATGAACAGAATATTGTTTCTGGGTCCTCACCATTGTCAAGTCAATGGTTCCTTAACTTTAGGCAACAGGGTGGCAAGTTTCTAATTGGAGATAGATCCCATAACAGGTATTAAACCATCAGGCATAATAAAGCACTCTGGAGACTGTTCATTGTAATTCAGTTCTTTTATTGAATCAGCCTAACTTCAATAAAAGAACTGAACTACACAATGGTCTCCATGGTGTTTTATTGTGCATCATAGTTTAATACCTTTATGGGATCTATTTGTCTATTTATTTACAACCTGTACCTGGATGGGTTCTATGTAACTATGTTTGTGTGGTGAAGATCTAAGAACTGTGAACCTGATAAACAAGCTACTTGGTAAAAATGCTTTAAATAGTATAAATCTGATTGTGCAAAGTGAACTGGGCTATTTTTTTCTGTTTTTCCTACAAAATATTATTTTTAGTGTATGCATTATGTGTGTGTGTGTGTGTGTGTGTGTGTGTGTGTGTGTGTGTGTGTGTGTGTGTGTGTGTGTGTATGTGCATCTGTGTATTTGTGATTGTGTATCTCTCTCTCTCTCTCTCTCTCTATATATATATATATATATATATATATATATATATATATATATATATATATATATATATATATATATATATATTTCTTTTTCACTTTATTTTTCACTTTATAATCTCGAAATACTGAAATATCGAATTTCAGTATCTCAAGACTATAAAGCCGAAAAATCAAAAACCTGAAACTTTAAAACTGCGAACTTTCGAACCACAAACATAACACAAACAAAACACTGCACCACACAAACACAAATACACCTACCTGCTGACACTGCAAAAAACAAACCAACACACACAAACACAACGAAACTAACACACACACACACACACACACACACACACACGCACACACACACACACACACAGTCTTGTTAAAAGCAAGGGAGCAGGCCCCCCCGTACCCCCCATGTGGGGGGAAGCACCCACCCAACCCCCTACTTATATATACTAACTTCGAAGTCACACTAAACACACAAACACATAAAATTCACCACTACACACACTAAAATCCCTCCCCAATACCCTTACAAAAACACCACTTACCTCAAACCCCAGATAAATCCACAAACCCCACCAGACATCATGTATGCGAACACATAATGACGAATATGACATCTCTGCATTCGCTATTATGCAGTTTTGCGTAACTGCACTTTTGACTTTATAGTCTCGAAATATTAAAATTCGACATTTCAGTATTTTGAGATTATATAATTATAAAGTATAACTATAAATATATATATATATATATATATATATATATATATATATATACACACACACACACACACACACACACACACACACACACACACAATTATATATATGTATATAGGTTCATAGATATGTGCTAGGCTTAAATAACCTATCCCATTTGATTACAGACTGGCCTTACCCATCCCATGATAGATAATTATATATTACCCCTAATGAATATAACTGGGGTCATACTGTAAATAATTTGCGGGAGATTCATGCATGGGATAAAGCATTTATTAGCTGTCCTTGTCCCTTGTAGTACAGGGGGCAGTCCTGGGGTTAGTTTTCTGTTTCCTATGAATAGACCTAAGTTGTGCTTGAATACTGACAGAGGTGAACTTTCCTCTGTATGGATGGGCAGTCTGTTTCAGAGCAGTGATATCCTCTTTGAGATTTACCTGTCCCTCCAAACCATTCTGTTGATGTTGCAGAAGAAGCTTAGACTCATATACCAAGTATTTCTTATGACATTTGACTTGCTGATATGCAGTAAATTTAACAGTAATGGGGCAGAGGGTGCCTTGTATGCCAGACATAGGTCACCTCTTGGCAGTCTGTAGGATACCAAGTATAATGACAGGTCACTGAGTTGGTCCATGTAGGACATGTATGTAGGCTTTGTATCCTTTTAGTAAGGTATCTCTGTGGGCATTCCAGTTTTTGCATGTGTCTTGACAGATACATGTCAAAGGGGCATTATACTTAATGAATGGCCAAATGAGGGCTGAGTAAAGGGAGACAGTCACATTCCAAGATCTAGACACAATCCTTCTGTTTATAAGATGTGCAATACAGAAGTCCTTTCAAACAACAATGGACATATGTTGGTCAGAAGTAAGGTCACTGTCCACATAAGTCCCCAAATCCCGAACAATTGGGTCAACTTAGGGGTGTAGTGTCAGTGTGGTAGTTCCATCAGATAGGTGAATTCCCAAAGGATAAAATATGCATTTTTTCACATTTAGTTTCAGGCCATGATTTTGGCACAAGTTATTTGTTTTGGACAAACCTTCCTGGAGGATGAATAAGTCATTTAGAAATTCAATGACTGCTCCTAGCTTGTAGTCATCTGCAGACTTAGTCAGCCAAAACCCTTTGCATTGGCTTTTAATTCACAAAAGTAAATGGCAAACAGGAAAGGTCCCAGCACAGAACCCATGAAGGACTCCACTTGTGAATTTTGGTCTCTTTGTGAAGCGTACTTATCCTATTTTGATTATCTGCAACCTATCTTTGAGCCAGTTGGCAATACAGCAGGTGACATAGTGGCTTATTCCCAGTTTGTTTTGCTTTTCTACTATGCCTGGGTAAGGAATTGTGTCAAAAGCTTTGGTTGGGTCAAGATATGTGGTGTATACTGTTTTGCGTTCATCTATTGCTTTGGTGACCTTTTCGAAAAATTCCACCAGGTTGAGTAAGCATAACCTGGCCTTGAGGAATCCAAACTGAGACAGGTCCAGTGCTTGGAAATTTCCTATGTCTTGATTTATTAATTCCATGGTGAGTCCTTCCATGACTTTGCATATGAAGCTGGTCAGACTATTGGGTCTGTAATTGCCTGGGCCTGTGGAAGGTCTTCATTTATGCAGGAGAACAACTGTAGCTGTTCTCCATTTGCTTTGTACAAAACCTATATGGCAGCTGAGATTGACCAGTGATGTTCTTGATGTGGCTAAATCATGCCCCATGCTGTTTAAGATGCATGCTGGGATATTGTCAGGACCCATCAATGCAGGATTTTTAGTTTTTGATAACACTTTTAGAACTTGGTCTTGTGTGCTAGCTGGAGGTGAGCTAGTTTCAGGTACATCTTGAGGGATGCATGGAGGGGAGACAGGGGTAAAGTTTGAACTAAACTTAATGGCCAGTAGGCTCCAGTCTGCTGCAACACCTTAGCAATGAGTACTAACCGTAAAGCTGTCCCTTCCCACAACCCTAACCCTACATCTTAACATGATTAAAACCTTCCTGTAGCACTGCCACTACACAAGACAGACTCAGACACACAAACATTCACAGACACACATAAACAACACTACATCTTTCCCATAACCTTACTCTTAGACTTACCCTAAAATATACAAATGTGTACACCAACACACAGCACCTATTCTTCACTCATCCCTGACCCTAACCATAACTGACACACACACACACACACACACACACACACACACACACACACACACACACACACACACACACACATATGCTCTCACCATCCCAGCCCCACTTTACCATCAGCATATCCACTGTTTGGTCATCCATATCATCAACATTAAATCACACCCCTGTGTTTGTCAAACAAATGTACATTTGGTGAAATGCAGGAGAACAGCTTATACTTAAAAGGTCTATCTATGTAATGTATATACCTATCTAGCTTAAAAAAAGAATATATATATATATATATATATATATATATATATATAGTTCCACCTGAAATCATCGAAAGCTTGAAACATCAAAATTCTGATCATCGAGACCAGAACATCGAGTTTCAAACCATCGAAGATTCAAAGGGAACATAAAAAAAGGAAAAAAACTCTAAAAACTATTTTATGCAGGGGGACTGCACCCCTTGCACCCCCAACTTTAATATACCAACTCCAAGATCGCACTACAGTGAGGTAAAGGGAAATGTCTGTTTTAGCACTATATGCAGAAGCGCTAAACGGGAGATTTCCCGTACCCTGTCTGCAGTGTCATCACAGAGATGGCACATTCACAGACACAGTGTGCAGGGCACCTTGCTGCCCTGCAGAAACACTAGCTTTTTCCCATTTTTATGGTCTCGACCATATGAATTTTGATGGTTTTGAATTTCAATATTTTCAAGTGGAACCACACATATATATATATATATATATATATATATAGATATATATATATACATATATATATATATATATATATGCACACACACACACACACACACACACACACACACACACACACACACACACACAGAATGTGTGTGTGTGTGTGTGTGTGTGTGTGTGTGTGTGTGTGTATGTTTGTGCGTGTGTTTGCATATATCACATTACGATTTTATGAAAATCATAACCACAACAGTCCTTATTAAATATTGATACAAAATTACAAGAAGCAATTCTTTGCCTCCTTCCATATACCAAACATTCAAGAAACAATCACTAGTGGTGCAACATTAAATGACATTGTATCATTAAAACTGTTATAAAATAATCTTTCTAAGTAAAAAATATATAATTTATCAAGAAGTCTATTTTGCCTATGCAAATAGTGGGAGAAAGAGAAAAAAAACTTCTTAAATGTCCATGTTTTGTTTATCAACAAATGTAGTCAAACAAATGAGATAATCATTGCTACATCATCAAAAACAAATAAATATAAATTAAAATGTTGATGAGGGTATGCAACAGAGATGAGAAGACATTAGAGACATGGAGGGTATGCAGCAGAGATGAGAAGAGGTTACAAACATGGAGGGTATGTAACAGAGATGAAAAGAGGTTACAAACATGGAGGGTATGTAACAGAGATGAAAAGAGGTTACAAACATGGAGGGTATGTAACAGAGATGAGAAGAGGTTAGAGACAAGCAGGGTATGCATCAGAGATGAGAAGAGGTTACAGACATGGGGGGTATGCAACAGAGATGAGAAAAGGTTAGAGACATGGGAGATGGTGACTTTTTAAAAGTATCACGGCCAATAACACTTCAGTATATGAGGTTGTTACATCAGTTTTATAGGACCTCAAAAACAATTGGGATAGTTGGGCCAATAAGCATGACCAGAGTGTTCAAGGAGTGGCAAAAAAGAGGTAGACAACATTCATATATGGTAGGATGTGAAGTGGCAGGCAATTAAAGCAATATGGAGCAGACTATATTATAAAGAAGTTAGCTAGGGATGGTTGGTATATTTATTTGGTGTGGACAAACAGCATGGATACAAAAGAAAGAAGAAAGGAGATGTTATTAATGTCAAGGTAGTTAAAACTGAAAATTGCATTGGAATAGAAAGTTGGAGAGATCAGTAGTTTTAAGGAAGAAAAGAGAATAGAGGATACAGCATTTAGCAGTGAGTGAACATAGCTGGAGTTGGATCAAAGCATTAAGAGAGAAATAGGATAGAGTTTGGGGAGGTAGGCAGAACAGAAAGGGTAAAAATGCAAGAGAAGAGAGGCAAGGAAGTGAGTGTTATAATCTGAGGGGGGGGGTTTATAATGCATATGGACAACGAGAGACAGTACAGGTCTAACATCATGCTATGTATGTTATGATCACTTAATGTAGCAGGAGTAATACATCACTAATAATAAAAAATGTAAACTTGTGTTCATTAATTTATATTGCTGGAAACAAAACAATGCTATATGGTGGATGAAGCAAACTAATGTAATCAGATGCAAAATGTACAGTTTCAATAAAAGTGATTAAGAAAAAAAATTACCTAGTGATACAACACACCAAAAATACTGATATATCTTTTAGTGTTTTATATCTTTGTGTTGTTAGCTGTTTCTGAAGCCAGCAGTCAAGTAAGTCAGGGTCTTGATGTGGTTTTGCACAAAGCTGACCTTAAATATTCAATCATTAATCAATAAAAATACATACCTTAGCTGTCTACACTATTTATTTATTTACTTATTTTTTTACTTATTTGCAATGGTGATTGACAGGTTGGCAGACGAGATCAGACAGGAGTCCCCGTGAACTATGATGTTTGCCGATGATATTGTGATCTGTAGTGAGGGTAGGGAACAGGTGGAGGAGACCCTGGAAAGGTGGAGATATGCTCTAGAGAGAAGAGGAATGAAGGTCAGCAGGACTAAGACAGAATATATGTGTGTGAATGAGAGAGAGGATAGAGGAATGGTGAGGATGCAGGGAGTAGAGGTGGCGAAGGTGGATGAGTTTAAATACTTGGGATCAACAGTTCAGAGTAATGGTGAGTGTGGAAGAGTGGTGAAGAAGAGAGTACAGGCAGGATGGAGTGGGTGGAGAAGAGTGTCAGGAGTGATTTGTGACAGTCAAGTACCTGTAAGAGTGAAAGGGAAGGTCTACAAGAGGGTAGTGAGACCAGCTATGTTATATGGGTTGGAGACAGTGGCATTGACAAAAAGGCAGGAGTCAGGGCTTGACATGGCAGGGTTGAAGATGTTAAGATTTGCACTGGGTGTGATGAGGGTGGACAGGATTAGGAGCAAGTATATTAGAGGGTCAGCCCAGGTTGGAAGGTTTGGAGACAAAGTCAGAGAGGCAAGATTACGTTGGTCTGGATGTGCTGAGGAGGGATGCAGAGTATATTGGGAAAAAGATGCTAAGGATGAAGCTGCCAGGTAACAGGAAAAGAGGAAGGCCTAAGATAAGGTTTATGAATGCGGTGAGAGAGGACATGCAGGTTGTTGGTGTGACAGAGCAAGATGCAGAAATGGAAAGAGATGATCCGCTGTGGCGACCCCTAATGGGAGCAGCCTAAAGAAGAAGAAGAAGAAGCTGTGTGTATTAACTCATAATTAACATCAGATGTAGTTCAAAGCCATGGCAATCCTGTGCCATTATCTTCTGCCACTGAGCATGCTCCAGACTTGAGTAACCTTCTGCCACTGAGCATGCTCCAGACTTGGGTAACCTTCTGCCACTGAGCATGCTCCAGTCTTGGGTAACCTTCTGCCACTGAGCATGCTCCAGACTTGGGTAACCTTCTGCCACTCAGCATGCTCCAGACATGGGTAACCTTCTGCCACTGAGCATGCTCCAGTCTTGGGTAACCTTCTGCCACTGAGCATGCTCCAGACTTGGGTAACCTTCTGCCACTGAGCATGCTCCAGACTTGGGTAACCTTCTGCAACTGAGCATGCTCCAGACTTGGGTAACCTTCTGCCACTGAGCATGCTCCAGACTTGGGTAACCTTCTGCCACTGAGCATGCTCCAGACCTTGGGTAATGATGAAAACTAAGTCCATATTCTAAAACAATGAATTTGCAATTTACCTCAAAGTTAAAATGAAGCTGCTCAAATGAAATAATATGTTCAATGATCATAAAGCAATGCTTTAATAAGGACTCTGGGCTTCCTACTTTATTTATCAGCTTTTTTCATGTTTTTAATCTGTTATGTCTAGGTCTATATACTTTCATTTCTTTTGACAGTGAAGAAGCTACGAATGTTTAATACAAATGCAATATTTCTGATATGGACAATAAAATATTGACTCAATAAATGGAATATTACTGATGTAAACAAAATATTGAATAGGAATAGTACAAATACATGACAATCTCCAGAAATATGATATTGAGCTGTTACTTATTGAATAATATAGGAAAGTTAGACAAAGCTAAGGTCTTAAGACTGTCAAATTAATGTTCCTTTCAACAGATTGTCAGTTTGTAACTTAAGTGATCCAGTAAAGGATTATGTATAAATTGTTCCACGTTTTGCTTTTAACACTTTGTTCACGATTAGGCTATTGACATAAACGCTGTATAAGCGTAGATGTCTGGCCTAGGAACAGCTGAGCGTTGCACATTGTGCCTTTTAATTTTTTTCTTTACCACTGGAACCTAAATGCTGTCTGTCTGGACAGGAACACACAGCAGCAGAACATTCTGAAAATACAAAAATGCTTTGGGAGGTGTGGATACCACTTGACTATATTTGAACTGGCAGGTTAGCCTAGCAATTAAGGTAATGAGCTGTGAAGTAACTGCATCCTGCAGACCTGGGCTTGATTCCCGTAACCTCCTCATTCATGCTTCATAATTCTGTACAACTCAGTTACCACCCACTGTTCCTTGGTAGCCCCTGAAAACCAGCATTCATTTCCCTAGCTAGCCTTTTCCATTCCAGATCCCAAACCTTAAATGAATACAGCATGTGTTTCTGAACACACATCATTCATCCAAGAGTAATGTCAGCTTAAAAAAGTGCCCTCTGCAGTTTTATGTATCCCAAAGGCTCTGTTCGAAGTTTGACTGGAGTCTGTACCTGCAAATGAAAGACACTTTAAGATGTTGCAAAGCATATGCCAGCTAGTTATAGCAAAGACACAGTTTTACATTGATGCACTAATCCTGAATCATGCATGCTGATTTATCTAAAGTTTTGCTTTCACATACACACACACACACACACACACACACACACACACACACACACACACACACACACACACACACACACACACACACACATATGCATATGCAGGACCTCATTCAAGCACAAACACTCATGCTCACCCATTCTTGCATAATCCCATATGCACGCATTATCACACCACACACACAAATGCACAAAGACGGCTATATATGTGTGCCAGTCCATTTGTGTTGCCTGCATACAAGTTTCTAAAACTGCTTCATTGCAAGAACAGTGGTATAATGTATGCTGCAAAAAAAAATAAAAATGGCTTTAGTTGTCATTCATTGAATATTGAAAACATGTAAATGAAGGCTGTCCTTTCTGTCCTCATATTCCAGTTCTCATGGCTGGGCCACACAAAGTTTACACCTGGATTACTTCCCAAGTGTGAGATATGCATATATATATATATATATATATATATATATATATATATATATATATATATATAGATATAGATAGATAGATAGATAGATATATGAGTTTACTTCTAATGAACAAAAGCTATATGCCTTCATGCTTCCCACAGCTACACTGTCCACAGTGATTCATGTATCAGTGTAAGTCTGCTATTTCTTGTGCATTTGGAGTTAGTCAAAGGCCTTCATCTGGAGGCAGTTCTGTAGTAGATAGATCACACCTGCTTCTGCTGAAGAAGACAGGTACAAAGTCGCTATAGCTGAGTGTCTAGTACCAGGTCTGTTATTTGAATGCCAGTATTAGACCATCCTATATAGAGATTTCCTGCTACATGAGCTTGCCGGACCATTGAATGCCAGTATTAGGCACTCCTTATAGAGATTTGCTGCTACATGAACTTGCCGGACCACAGACGTATAACGATCTGTATTTGAAATGCTCACGGCTTTCGCTACTTATTCTCTAACGGGGGGTTCAGGAACTCCGAAAACCAAACCAACAGCTGTTACGACTAGCATCTGTATACACCAGCATTGTCTATAATTGGAATCTTGAGTGAAACAGTACATTTTCACTTGGTAAAGGGGAAGATTATGATTTGGGGAATTAATCCTGATGTGGATTCTTGGCCCTGCTTTTGTTTAATAATTGTAATAGCGGTGAGTATCTATTTCGAACCATATAAATAAAACTTTTCAGTGGTATAAATACCAAAAGGTATTACCATTTTATCCAAGTCAGGAGAAATATGTATTACAAGTCCTTTTGATTAATTAATATGATGTCAGAACACCATACAAAGTACTCCAACAACATCAACTATAATCGGCCATCATGTCAATGGAAGTGAATGATTGCCAAGGGTTTAACAATGTCTATTTTGTTAAAACATATGTTGTCTGAATGTGTAGAATTGTTATTTGGGTTTTCATTATTGTAAGGTACAGAAACCTTGGAACTGATTCTATTAAGTTCATGTGTGTGTTCTTTTGTTTTTAAAACATGTTTGCAATTGTGACAATGGCCACAAGCTACACACCCAATAAGTTTATCCCCAAGCAAAGTGGTTTGTGTAACCTGTAGCAGCATAGATTGGGAATGATGTTTATAATGATTGAAAAAAGTGCCTAAGTTTTTACCTTTCCTAAAAGAAAAAGAGCAATTTGATGATATAACAGAAGATAATGCAGTATCAGCAGACAGAATATTCCAATTATCTTTAATAATATTAATAAAAACAAAATAATTTTCTAGTAGTAATTGTAGTACTGTATATGATATAATTTTTTTTGCTAATTGTAATGGCGATTGGATAATTTATATGGCATGTTGCAGTTGTCGATGTTTTTATGTAGGACAAACATCAAGGCCATTCAAGCTATGCATCTCTGAGCATCTTAGTGATATAAAATGTAAAAAATCCAGTAATGTGCTTTATAAGCATACATTAAAACATTCCACAGCAAGGTTTCATTTTTTTAGTTATAGATAAAATTCTAGGTGATCGCACAGTGAAATCGGGTTGGCATAAGAAATTAGATATTAAAGAGAAAAAATGGATAATTAAGTTGGGTTCACTTTTTTATCCAGGACTTAATGAACATCTTTGAATGGTTTATTATTGTCTATTATTTATTCATGAGTTCACCAATCATGCCTCTTGGTTTTTGTTTCTAATTAATATTTTTGTATAAAAGGACTTCTTTTTTGCTTTCGTTTTATCACACTGAAGAAGGCTAAGCTAACTCTATACCGAAACCGGTCTGTGAGAATGAAGTCTGACTGATGTTTGACGAATAAACTACTTGTTCACAGCCATCCATTTGCTGGCTTTATTGTTTTTTCTTGGTATCTTTTCTGGCCGTGCAATTTTCTTCCGTGCAGGGGACTGTTTTTCGCAAAAACAAAGTGCCCACAAATTACCACATAGGTGGTAATCCATTAAGTACGGAAGAAGTAATTAGGGACCTAGGGACCCAAATTGATAGCAATCTCTCATTTGAAAACCATGTGGCCAAAGTGGTTAGAAAAACATTTTATATAGCCCACCTAATCATGAAGGGATTCACATCTAGACCAGGGGAGGTCATCGTGCCTCTTTACTCATCCCTCATCAGGCCCATAATTGAGTACAATGCCCCTTTTGGGATGTACCTTACCAGACACCTGCAGCAACTGGAAAGACCTCAAAAGTACCTAACCAAGAGGATCAAAGGGCTCAAACAGATGCCATATGCTGCCCGGTTAAAGAAACTCCAGCTCTACTCAGTGGCATACCGCCTGCTCAGAGGCGATCTGTGCCTGACATATAAAGCCATGTCCAACCCGGAATTAATGGACATGCTGCACCTCAGAAAATCCAAATCCCATGAGCTACGCGCTCAAGAGACTTGAACCTCAGCACTGAAATAAATAGGACATGCTGGAGGGACAGATTCATAACCCAGAGACTCCCTTCACTCTGGAATAAAATCCCAGTCCAGGTTAGGTAGAGTCCCTCACTGACTCTCTTCAAGAGGAATCTTGATGAGTGGATGGGAGATCATAGGTTTACCCCGGGTATCACTTCTGTGTCACTGTTAGACAGAGGCACAGTATACTAACCTCGAAAAAGGGCATAGCAAAATTCATTTAAAATGGGTTGCGAAAGCCAAACACACTCTGGCTAGGCTTATAAATGCCCTAGGGCAGATAGCCTAGTATGAACATATGAACCTATGAACCTATGTATATATCTAAAGCTTAAGTTGTATCACTGGAACATAAATGTTTATGAAATCCCAAAAGATGAAGAAATTATTTTACCATTTTATATTGGTTAATCCAAGTACCATTTTATTCCAAGAGACATAGTCTAATGAGCATTCTAAAATTAGTACAGCTTGTTTTAAGATTATTTCTTCTCCATATTATAAAACGTATTGCAATGGACTAGTATATATTTTAAGTTCTTCTGATCAAAATTTCAGATTTATCGATTATTTTAAAATAAAGTCTGTCTTCAGGATGCTTTAAAACAATTTCTGGTATTTCTGTTCTTACCTTCCCTGTTTTGTTGAATTGCATCTTGAATTACAAGGAAGTGAAACAGGAATATCTTTAATATGAGCATTGATAAAGCAAAACTTCATATAATTTTGGAAGGTGATTTTAAATGCCTTACTCATCAATTAAACCTTAAATATATGAAAACAATTTTTTAGAGCTTATTAGCAAGTCACTGAATGGTAAAGCTGGTCTTATTAAAATTAGCCCCACAAATCATGTTTTTTTTTGTCTTATGAACATTTTTTCAACAAACAACATGTGGCTTCAATAGATAATGGATATCAAAACATATTTTGTATATATCAATGACTATAAACTAGTCCTACGACCCTTTAATGATCTTTATCACTTTGTCTAATTCCCTTAAATATAATGTTAGTTCAGTTACATTTAAACCATTGAAATTATCTACAATTATACAATGACCCCCCCATTAATATTCCAAAATGTGTGCACTGATTGGTCAGCATGCCCGTTGTAAATCCGACTCCTACTAATGGAAAAGGTCCGGTCGCCCGGACTTTTTCCATTAGTGTAAGTCTTGATTTTTTTGTGTTTTTGGTAGCAACGGAGAAAGGAAGAGCTCCATTGCTGTAATCTCGCTATAGCGAGATTTTAAAGAAAAGCAATAAAGATCTTCCTTTCTCTGTTGCTTTTTTTAAAGATATCTCGCTATGTTAAACTCGTTTAACATAACTAGACAGCTTTAAAAAAGGGAACGGAGATCTTCCTTTCTCCGTTGCTTTTTTTAAAGCTATCTCACTATGTTAAACTCTTTTAACATAGCGAGACACCTTTTAAAAAGCAATGGAGATCTTACTTTCTCTGTTGCTTCCACACACAGCTCTGATGTACTGCATAAGCATACACATGCGCAGTACATCAGAACTGCTACATAATAACAGACAGCTGCGGAGGGGCAGCATGGAGGCATTATACAAAGAAAAGTAAATATTTTTTTTCTTAAATAATGTCATTGTATAATAGCAATAACCCACTTCTGGGTGTGGGTAATGCTGGATTTACCCACGGTTGTTCATAGGTTCATAGGTAGGTACTAGGCTATTGGCCCTAGGGCCTATACAAGCCCAGCCATAAAGGTACCCTGGCTTTCGCCACCCAAGAAAATTATTTTCCTTTGCCCCTGTCAAGCAGAACCACAGAAGTGATCCCCAGGGTGAATTTCCTATCCCCTTGTGACCAAGCCACACCAACCATGGGTAAATCCAGCATTACCCACACACAGGAGTGGGTTAATGCTTAAATAATGAACATCAAATTGCCGGATTGTTTGTCAGTATTAGAAAATTTAAACAAAATAAATTTACCAGGCTACAAATGGCTAATTATGATGGAAAACTGAATTAAAGTCTAGAATAAGTAATTAAATCCAATAGCATCATGGGTTCTAAGTGATCCAAACAGGGAGGGGAAGGAGGATGTCTGTTCCCATGTAGACATTGAAGGACATATGGGGGAGGGGTATCATCTGTTTGTTATGAATGTCCGCTGTAAACCAGGGGCTGCACAAAAGCTGTCCATTCAAGAAGGATGGCATAGCTGTCTGTGGACTGTCATCTCCTACAAGTGAGAGATGGCCCAGTGCTACACCTACTTCATACCTCTCCCACAAATGTGTATAAAACATCCAGGGGACATCAGGGCAGAGCTTGAGAACATTCCCTGATGTCTGCCTGGATGATGGTGTGGCCATAGTCAATTCTTACCTGTTAGGGTTCAAATAAGTGGAGAGGTGACATTGTCAGGAAGTCAGTAATCAGAGGGGCCCCATGAAATCTAAGAACATTATGTAGTTTGGTATCTTATTAAAGCCCTTTGCAGCACTGCTTGTTTGATTATCCTGTCTGTCACCTCATGTATTTTAATGGAGTAAATCAACAAGCACTTTTTTCCCATATTTTATTTAGCTGTGGACTTTCTAACCCTCTTAATATACTATATCCCAAATATTTGTTTTTCGCCATGCCGTGTTTACTTTTCCTAGCATTCAAAGTCAAGCCTGTTTGTCTTATAAACCCTAGCATAGCCTGCATTTTTACTGATGCTCCATTCCCTCTGAATGGATGACCATGTCATTTAAATATGCAGTAACAGCCTATTGCAAGTCAGGCTTTAATATATAATCCATTGATCTATGTAAGGTGGACAGGACTCTTTGTAAGCTAATAGTAGAATGGCATAGTGAAATATACCTTCAGGAGGTACAAAGGTTGCTTTAACTAAATGCATCTACTTAAAGCAAGAATGTCTATTGTGTTGAGTCATATGCAACCTGAGAAACACAAAACTTCAAAGCTGTACTACAGCCAAGTGAGAAAGCAGTCTTACATGAAAAAATACATTATTTTTGCTTTCACAAATATCTGAACAACCAGCACTATACCAAATTCAAGATCAAAAGTCCAGAGGAACTGTCCTGTTAAATATTCTACACTTGGAAGACTGTTGAAGATAGCAGATGGATATATAGAGAGATTGAAAGATAACCATAATACTAAATACAGGAAAGTTGCATTGCCTATTAATCTGAACAAAGGTCTGACTTTATATTAAAAAGGCCATGGCATAGTGAAAGCAGAGTTAATGATAATTGTAAAATGATCACAGTAATGCATGATGCCCAAGTGGCTACTAGAATTCAATCTACAGAGCAACACAATGCAACGGCTGTAGAACTACCGAACTCACAGAACCCAGCGTATGAAATAGTAAAATGCAGTCTCCTACTCCTAATTCATAACTATAGGTGTACCACATAATAGGCCTGTTAAATTTTTCAGCATCTTTACCGATAATACATACTGAGCTTCTAAATAAGCTAGCATAATCCAATATGCAAATGTTTGTAGCTCAATCTGCTAGGTCCCCAAATATTCCCTTCTTCAGACTGTAAACAGGAACCATTCCCCTTCATGGAAAGTGGGTTTTGTGCTCACTAGTTCTCCTATAGCCAAATAAAATCAAGTTAGTAATGTACTCCCTACACACAAGTCAGAATATCATTGACAAAATCACCATTATTTCAGCTAACAATACTAAAATAGACCTACTTTCCCATTCAAAACTTCTAGGGTTAACTGACCTGAAATTTGATTAACACAAGTGTAGCAGTAAAAAACATCCATAAAGTTGGACTAATATACAAAAGAAAGTAAAAGCTTATTCTTCTGGCATTCTTAACCACATCCTGTACTTTCTTACGGTTTACTATTGAAATGTCGAACGGCACTACATCGGCTGTACTATAGTCGAACACGGAAGTTCGAAAATAGTAATGTCGATGACAAAAAACAGTCTAGGACTGTGTTTTAACATGGGACGAGGTAGGAGAGATGTTTGTAGTTCTGAATAATACTGAACACCTACCTCGACCCATGTTAAAACCATTCCTAGATTGTTTTTTCATGTTGACATTACTATTTTAGAACTTCTGTGTTCGACTATAGTACAGTCGACGTAGTGCCGTTCGACATTTTAATAGTAAACCCTTTCTTACTGCTTAGCCCCCTTTATGCATTCTTTGCAATTACTGGTTTACAAACCACGTACCTAGCAATCTTATAATAATGTTACAAAAAGCAATCAGCAACTTCTATTCTACCATACTAAACATATTCCATAGCTGCATAGTCCTAAAACAAAATGATTGTTTATAATACAGCCACAATATCATCTACTCCAAACTGAAAACTATATATATATAATATGCTACATTTATCTGATAAATATCTGTCTGCCACCTACATCAATTGCATAAACCTGCTTGACACCTACAGGTAGCAAACCTCCTTCATTAGCAATTGTAAAACCTCTTTGAAAAGTCATCAAAACAGCAACGAACTTTGCATTTCCTCCCCATCTCTAATATACCACCATCTGATTGTTTGTTACTAGAGTAGCAATCCACATCAAAAGTGAACATCAAATACCATTTTATTTACCAACAACACTTAAAAAGCTTCTACTGTCACAAACTTACAGAGCTGTACACAGCCGTGTATATCTGCTTCTCTGCTCTATTTTATATTATTAAGTATTTATGTTACCCTTCCTTACATTTTGAATTATCGGCATCTTGAAGTGTGTATAAAAGTTGTTGACACGTACATTTACTTTGTTATAATGGATTACTTTTTGTATCTTTTGTTATCTTGGATTTCTGTATTGTGTAAGATGTACAATAATATGAATGACAATGTGATTTCTAATTGTGGACTTTTTTCTCCGGGCCTGCTCTGAAAAATGGCTATACCCAATCTGACTATATTAGTTAACAAATGGAAAGAGAGAAAGAAAGAGAAAGAAAGAAAGAAAGAAAATGGCCTAATGTTCAACTAACGTGCCCATTGTTGTAAGAAAGTCATTCTATCTTACACAGTTTATAAGCAAAGGAATTGTCTCTAGATCTGGTGATGCCATTGTCCCTGTTTTCTCAGCCCTCATTAGTCCAGTCAGTGACTATAATGCTCCCTTGACATGTATCTGTTCATACACATGCAACAAACATAATGCTAACAGAGTTACTTTACTAAAAGGATGCAAGGCCTAAACAACATGTCTTATATGGGCAAACTCAAAGTCCTGTTACTATACTTGGTTTCCTACAGGCTGTTAACAGGTGACCTGTGTCTGGAATACAAGACATCTTCCAAACCAGTACTGATGGATCTAATGCACATCAACAAGTCAAATGGCATCAGGAACATTTGGTCTTCTGATCTATACCTCTTCTGCAACATCAGCAGAATGGTTTGGAGGGATGGATATAGCTCACACAGGATAATGCTGTGGTGCTACAGACTTCCCATCCATGTAAAACAAAGCTCATCCTTGTCCATATTCAAGCATGACTTGGATCTATGGAAGGGAAACAATTTACCCCAGGACTGCCCCCCCATACTACTAATGGACAGAGGCAGCTCGCAAATGCTTTATCCCATGCATTGATCCCCTGAAATTATCTATGGTATGATCACAGTTATTCTCACAATGGGTAATACATAAATTGTAGACCATGGGATGGGTAAGGTAAATTTTAACACTAAATGTGATAGGTTAATTCAAGCACCAAAATGGAAATTGGTTAGGCTTAAATACTTACTTATGAACCAATGAACCTATGAAAGAAAGAAAAAACACTATAATGCATATCTTGCTAAAGAGAGGGGAAGCACTATGTGTGAGTGTTAATCTACATACTCACAGACAAATGCATATCATGTGATGCACTTCTTTGTGAAAGTCAATCATAGTAAATAACTCATATAAGCTGGACTCACATCCCTATATCTGTGTCGTTATTAGGCACATCACGGCAAACATTTCAAATGGGTAAAAAAAAAATCAAAATACCCACCCTGAACAAATCAACAAATAGTCATGCCTAAATAAAAACATTTGAATTCAACTTGAGGGTGTAATTAGAAGAAAGGTTATATGTTAATGCGATATCTGTAGTATAAGCTTCTTCCTTTCCTCCTACACATTCACACACACACACACACACACACACACACACACACACACACACACACACACACACACACACACACACACATCTAGTGTATTTAAGGGTCCTCAGCACTAGCACAAATCTCCCTAGGCTTACCCAAACAAAAAATCCAAGCTTGTTTGCATATACTCCACTTAAATTACAGAACACACTCTAAAACTAAGGCAAACTGCTATAAAATTGTAAAAACAAGCTCCCAAAGCATAGGCATTGAACCTGGTGTTTGTTTAGATGAGATTACTCACCTGCAAGTTAATTATTCAGGAGTTACATCTTGAAACCTGGGCTCTAGTGGATTAGTAACCCGCTCAAGGAGCACTGCCGTGCTCGCTCCGCTCCCTGCCCCCTATTCCCACCCGCCCCCAGTACTCATACTTTTATAACCTCAAACCACTCCCCCTACTGTCCACTAACTTCCTGTACCTCACTACCGCCTTCTAAGATCAAACGGAATATGACACCACCCAGGAAGCTTATCATACTAACTCTTTTTCCCTCCTACTTGTCCCTTACCTAGCTACCCTATATGAAACCTGGTCTTACATAGGCTTCCACCACCCAGGCTACCAAACCAACCCCTCACCCATAATTAACAACAGAGGCCATGACTCAACTCCCTACTCACTCACCTTGTTAGAACTCGAACGCTATGTAATTATCAAACCTACCAATATTAGGCCAAATGATAAACATTACTACAAACTTCTACTCAAAGCCCTCAAATTCATTACCACTCTGAATCACAGACTAGTCACAGATGGTGATATCCACCCCAACCCTGGCCCTTCCCCTCCACTCAATTGTAATTCCACCCTATCCCTCCACTTCTCAATCTAAACTCTAGACCCTTTAACTCTCTTCTGACCTGTCATCTAAACATCAGAAGTGTAAACAATAAGATTCACAACCTACATGCCCTTTAGCTACTTGTTCCCCAGACCTACTATGTCTCACAGAAACCTGGCTTAAACCAAGTACGAAAGACACACAGATAATCCCACCAGGGTATGATATACTAAGAGCAGACCGAGTAACTCGTAAAGGTGGCGGTGTAGCCATACTCTACAAAAATACATTACAAATCTCCCTTGCCTCTCCACAACCCCTCCTAACAAACAATGCCGAAATTCTACTTGCAAAACTTCAACCAAACAAACATAAAAGCATAAATATAGCATGTATTTACATCCCCCCCAGGCAACAATAATAACAAAACCTTAGAGGACTTTCTCCACTGGTTACCTCAAACTCACCCCCAGGAATCCATAGTGTTAGGTGACTTCAACATCGATTGGAATTCCTTCTCATCTAGCTCCCCATCTAGCAGCATAAATCTACATGGCTTTTCTCAGCTCATATCCACTCCTACCAGACTAGGTAAACCCCAAAACAAAGACAGCATCCTGACTGGATCCTTACTAATAAAGATCCTGACCAGTACTCAGCAGGTACTCACCCAGAGGACATGAGTGATCACTTACTCACCTATGTTATCAAATTCAAGAAAATCACCCCCTTCTTACAACCATAAAAAATCAGGAACAATAATAAATTCAACGCCCCATTTTTCAAACTGAACTTAAAGCCCACAACTGACAATACTCAAGTCTCTTCCTCTTGAAGAGGCAGTTATCTACTTCAACACCACCTTCCTCAAGATTCTAGATTCCCATGCTCCAATACGGTCCATTAGAACTAAAACCAAAACCGCACCATGGCTCTCTAAGGAAACAAAATCCAAAATCCTATCTAGAAACAAGATGTGGGTCACATGGCGCTCTAAAGACCCACACTCCCACCAAACCTTCCGCAACTTAGAAATGAAACTAAAAGAATGATCTTAAATGATAAAAAACTTCTTCCTCCACCTCCAACACAAACACCTTAATAAGCCACAAAAATTCTGGGCAGGCTTAAACAAGCTCCTGCACCCAGGCCAGGCAACCACCCCCACTCCAACAACTTGCAAACAAAAGTGCCCTGTAAACATTGCTAACACATTCAATAGTTTCTTCACAGAAACTATACAATCCCTGGCCACACAATTCAAACAAACAACCAGCCCACTCCACTACCCATGCCAGCAGAATACTACAACTACATCAGATCATCTATTTACCTTCGATCCAGTACCCATATCCTCTATAACATCTCTTCTTAAAAAACTAAAACCCACTAAGCTAGCAGCTGACCTTCTCCCAGCTGAGTTTCTGCAAAAAGCAGCTGAGGCCATTTCCTATCCCGCCTCCATAATCATAAACCGCACCTTGTCAGAAGCCTTCATCCTCCATATGGAAAATGTCCCACATTATTCCTCTCCATAAAGGTGGTAGCTCACTAGAGCTAACCAACTACAGACCTATAGCTATACTCTCACCCCTGGCAAAAATTATGGAAAAGTGTGTCCACAAACAACTGATGGAAACACCAAAAATAAAATTCTAGCCAACTCCCAACATGGCTTCAGGCCAAATCACAGTACCACATCAGCCCTACTATCCTTTTCTAATACCATCAATAACTTCAGAAACAATAATAAACTATCATCTGCTCTTTTCTTAGACCTCTCCAAGGCCTTTGATATGGTGAACCACATTCAACTCCTCCATACATTAAAAAAACTATCACTCAGCAATTCCACGCTGAAATGGTTCCAATCCTACCTGTCCAATAGGCAACAGGCTGTTCCATGGCAGGACAAATTATCTACATGCCTACCTGTTACACTTGGAGTTCCCCAAGGATCTATTCTTGGCCCTCTTCTCTTCACCATCTTTGTTAATGACCTGCCCACAATCACCCCCATGCCACATGCATTCAATATGCAGATGATTCGACTATCATCAGCACTGCCTCCAACCTGGCAGACCTCACTGCTTCAACCCAAGACACCTTCAACCTAATAGAAAATGGTTCTCAAGTCGTCAACTAGTTCTCAACCCCAACAAAACAAAACTACTTACTTTCTCACCCACTAACAAGACTCTTACATCCTCCAATGGAATCACTATATCACCAGAAGCTCACACAAAGCTATTAGGTGTTACCATTGATAACTCCCTTAAATTTGACACCCATTTCAATCTTACCATCAAAACCGTCAATAAAAAGCTTGGCTCTCTCTATAAAGTAAAACACTTTCTCACTCCTCACGCTAAAATTACAATTGCCAGCACACACCTACTATCAACTCTTTTCTATGCCTCCCTCTTTACAAACCTAAACAAGACAACCCTTAACAAACTTGCTTCTTGTTACAATCACATAGCTAGATTTGCCACAAATTCCACCTTTAGAACGCACCACTGCACTAACTTGAAGCAACTAGGGTGGTTAGAGTTTTCCAGCCAACTCCATTTCAACCAACTCAAAACGGCTCACCAGATACTGTATCACCCAGAGAAAACACCAGCTCTGAAAAACATCATTCACCCCTATATTAACCTGCAATCTTTACGCTCCTCCAATAAGATCTTAGCTCAAACTACCAAAGCCAATAATTCTGCTGGGGATTCTCTATTCTCAAACTTTGTAGGTAAAATGTGGAACTCCCTACCGACCATGCTCACCTCAGAACCCTCACTCCTACAATTCAAAAAGCTTAAACCCCATCTCAATACTCTCTGGCAATGTCCCTGTTCCAAACCTGATTAACCACTATCATTTACCCTTCTCTTACCTCACTATCCTTAACCACTTTTTAACAAGGCGCGCGCGCTTTGTAACTGACCTATGTTTTTTTTTTTTTTTTTATATGCTGCTGTTGTTTTTTTCCCAAGATGTGATGTATCTTTATATTGTATTTAGAACTCAACTATCTTCCTTTTTTGCATTAACAATGTTCATATGTCTGTTATGTACTTGGAGCTTTTCTCCCCGGGCCTCCGCTGAAAATGGACATGTATCCAGTCGGACTCTCCCGGTTAACAAATGTAAAATAAAATAAAATAAAATATCTAGCTATTGTATATCTATATCTATCTATCTATATCTAATCTATATATATATATATATATATATATATATATATATATATATGTATATACATATATAGACACACACACACACACACACACACACACACACACACACATATCTATCTAACTATTGTATATCTATATCTATCTATATCTATATCTAATATATATATATATATATATATATATACATATATAGACACACACACACACACACACACACACACACACACACACACACACACACACACACACACACATACACACATCACCTGAACTATGAAGACACAAAAAAATGTTTGAGTGAAACAAGCATCCGCTAATTAGTGTCACAGATATGAGGTGAAATCATAAAGTCAGGCTGTAGAAGAGTTAGTCCCTGGTGACAGAAAGCTCTGAATCATAGAGCAGAACTTTTAATTGCTTCTAAGTGTAGTACTTGCAGAATAAACTGCATTTTAAAAAAAAAAATCTAGCCCTTGGTATGCTAGATACATTGATAGGTAAATCTCTTTCACCTGCTCTCACCATTACATATTTTATAATTGAGTGATTCACATGCATAGCTACACAGATGTCTGCTTGTCAGATTTCCAGGGCTGCATAACTGTGCAGTTTCATTTCTACAAACTCATGCACATCCATAGTCATACACTGTATGATGCTTTATGGGATATAAAGAATAGAGATTAGAGGGAGAGAGAGCTGTCAGCGGACTCAATCACTGTACCCAGATATCCTGTCCAGGGCACACAGACCACCCCCCCTACCATCCACAGAACCATGTAGGCCTGGTGCAGGTAGAAGCCATATTTGTTGTATTGCAAGTATTTGGACAGATGTCTTGCTGTTACTCTAATTCTCCTACTGCTTGAAGAAACAGTAAGTGGTCTCCTATTATTCACATACACAGTTTTCTAATGACTGTCACAAATGTAGAATTCAGTCTAAGGCAACTATGGCATTGATTGTACAATAGGGAACAAACCTATAAATTGCAATCATCTGCCTTGGCCTTTACGTGAAGTGCACCTCGAACCCATGTCAGACATAGTTTTCACTGAGCCATCCAAGAACAATATACAACACTGGATATAAATTATCTGTGGCCAAATACCATAGGAATACTAACAGGTTTTGGTAATTTTTTTCACCACAATAAAGGTCCATCTTTTCCTTGATTTTGTTCATGGTCAGTACTATCATTTATAGGGACCAAATATTTGAAGGTAGATTTTGTACTGTAATTTCAGAAAATAATTTTCTAGTCCCATGTCATCTCCCCGTGTGCCCTAAAATGCATGATCTAATTATCGTGGAAAAGGTCACATAATCAAGCAGCATAAACGTGATAATTTAATAATCTTCTTTAAGTGCCTGAGACGGGTGCCTACTTAGCCATGTTGGCACATAGCCTTCAAACCTCCAGTAGCAAGCAACTAGTTAAAAAAGGCATTGGGTACTTGTGAAATTCTTGCTGGCTAACTAGTGTATCTTGTAGGGACCAATTACTTAATCAGATATAACGACCATCTAAGTTTATTACATTACCAAAAATTATTATGACAGATAAACATGAAACAATTTATCTGTTTCACCAGATTGATATAGAGAAGTATGTTGTAAAAAGGGCTAGCTACAAAATAGTTTTTCTGAACACCATTGGCATGACAGATTTCAAATGAACTTAACTTGTGAAATATTGCTGGGATGGAAAGATACCCAGATATTTATCACAGAATTTTGTTCTATGATGAAATTGACTGCTGATTGTTGTGTTAATAGCCTTCAAATGGCAGGTGTTGCAGGAACACTAAAGTAGAAGTAAATGCTTAGTTTTTTTATCCAAAGGGATGGTAGGAAACAGAGAAGTATATAAAGAACACTGACTGACATTACAGAAGGATATAACTAAGACAAAAGGATGCATTGGTGCTCTTGCGCTGCTAAGAATTGTTTTTATGCTATTTAAATTGGTATATGACTGACTGCAACCCAGCAAGATTAAAGCGGTTCTTCTCTGTCCTCATAACTCATCATGGTTTTATTTTTCTATGCGGTGAGCAGTTTATGGTGTGATTGGGACCACTGTTGCTTTGCTTATTGAAGTCTAAAAGCACCTTTATGGTTTTCTTGCTCTCTAGGTCACTATGATGTGATATTTATTACAAGATATTCTATTCTTAAATGACCATTTGCACAATTGCTGTGCATTGTTGGCCATTTCGACTTGCAGTCATCTGCATCAAAGCATGAAAAGCAGACTTTCGTGTATAACAAACCCTAGCCAACATTATTACCAGTTGTAAACAATTCTACTTCATTATGAAAAGAAAGATACTTTTGCATTAACAAAGACATACCTATCAGCTGTTCAGCCTCACCAAAAAACTCTGTCCCTTAAAACATAGGTCACAGAAATTCAAAGTTTTTCTATTTGTGAATAGTTTTTTTTATCTCGGAAATTAAAATAATGTGTCCGTATGGCACATACTCCAGCTGCCAGTCTTTAAACAGCATTTTACAACACGTACCACTTGCATGAAAAACTACCTTTAGTCGTAGTTCTTACTAAATTATAATGAATAGGTTAGTGTTAAACCTTTTGCTACAGCAGAAAACTGACATGGGATTCCTCTGTCTGTGCAGCAGGGCATGGCCGAGATCATATAATACATCACAAGGCAGTGCATTTTATGAGCACACCACTATAAACAGGCTGTAAAAGAGACAAGCTGTGCTCATAAAGGTTCTACACACTAAATGCCTTGGTTGACTCTTATGCTCCATTTAAAATTCACAACTGGAAAATTCTGTGCTCTGGCTTGGAATGACTTATATTATCACATTACATTTTGGCCAGTATGTAAGGAAGTTCTGCATGGAGGGATTAACTCATGATGTTAAAACAAGACAGAGAGCAATACTTAACACCACAGAGCTCCACCGGTCAATTTAATGAAAATTAGGCAAGAAAACCATACACAACTGACATAAAGCACATGGTGGTGATCCTAGCACAGGGGGCAGTAGTGAGCAAATAGAAAGGACACAGTAAGCAATATTCTACCATAATGCAGCAAGCTACAAAAGGATTTTCGTACACTCAGTGAAAAGCAGCTACAACAAGGCATGAAAGACAGCACAACAAGTACTTTAAAAGACAGAGAAGGTATAAAGGGTAGAATACAGTGTAGCAGGCCTACTTCCATACATTCTAGCACAGTACAGAAGGTGGACTAAACAACGCTGCTCAGGGAAGAGATACAGCAATCACACATGAGAGCAAGAGAAATATAGCCAAGTTACATGGGACAAGTCAAATCATGTGAGGCCACACACAGCTGACCAAGTAGATTGTAAAAGGATAATAACATAGGTAGGTAAGTGCTGTGCAACATTATTTTTGGAAGTCAACACAAGACAAATTGCTAAGGATAAATCTTTGTGAAAGTTGGACAATGTACATGTCACATGCTTGATACAGGTGTGAATCAGCTGCAATATGTAAGGTCAAGGTAAATTCCTCACCCCACAGTAAAGTATATTATCGTTAATTAATCAAGCTGCACCTCCCTAAATAAAACCTAAAAACATTGTTTTTGAAATTGCCCCTGTACCTCGACCCACAAATTAAATATGTTAAATTAAAGGTCACACTACAGTTAATAAAGAGGGAATATCCTAACAATGTGAACATAATACTTTGGGGATCTCTCTGTTCCATTGCTCAAAGGGCATAAACAGGCAGAAAACAAAGAAATGTGATCAGTCAACTAGTTATCAACAAATAAGAAGTCAAAAACTTATGGAATAGTCATGCAAACCACACAACACATGTGCACCAGGGCAACAGTGCATGCACCATATGAGACTACACACCACTATAAAGCAGTACCAGATAGTTAACATACTAGTACAGTATAATGTGGGCATAGCAAATCCAGTGACATGGCTCACAAAAGCATCCAGAAGTAAACCATGCCACCAGTGTCAAATACATGCAGTGGAAAAGACACAAAGCAATGCAGTAGGCAGAAGAAATGTCTCAAAGGCCAAAGTAAGCACATAACAGCTGAAAGCGCATGAGCTCTACTGAGCAGATATGAATTCCACCAGTGTAAAGTGAACTGCAGTGTCCAAGCCAAAATGCAGGCAGGATTACAGAGTACAAAACACTATGCAGACCACATGCAACATGGACAGTAGCAGGAAAAAACACAGTCCTGGAATTGGCCAAACAGTAGACATGCCTTAGAGATGAAGTGACAGCAGAAAGGAGGGGATGTAGGATGGGATATAGTAGCAAGGAAGGCAAGGATTGGCAGTATTCCCAGTAAGAAGAATATGAAGAGCAGGGCAGGGTACAGTTCTGGTGATATAGGTAAATGTGAAAAGTGGGGCAAGATGCAGTTTTGGTGATGTAGGTAAATGTGAAGAGCAGGGCAGGGTACAGTTCTGGTGATTTAGGTATCATTTGTACAATGTACATGAAACTATTTAAGCTGTGAATGTATCCAGTAGGCATTAAGCATGCACATGTGAGCAGTAATGCTAAACACACACATGTAAGCAGAGATTATCAACAGATCACAAAACACGGAAGACATACATGATATAAAAGCATAGAATGGTGAGTACCCCAGTGATGTGCCATTTTTCTGTTTACTACTTAATTGCATAAGGTTTTAATGGCCCAGCCCAATATGAGGCTGGATGTATCAGTTACATGCTGTGATATAGATGTGCAATAGACTTCTGTGGTTGGCGAGAACTGTGCACGTCTGTCAGTTAATGCACATGATTAAGGTTATAAACTGAATGAATTCCAGGGTTTGATTCTCGCAGCCTACATTTGCCTAGTGCCAGGGTTTTATTCTCGCAGCCTACATTTGCCTAGTGCCAGGGTTTAATTCTCGCAGCCTACATTTGCCTAGTGCCAGGGTTTGATTCTCGCAGCCTACATTTGCCTAGTGCCAGGGTTTGATTCTCTCAGCCTACATTTGCCTAGTGCCAGTGTTTGATTCTCGCAGCCTACATTTGCCTAGTGCCAGGGTTTGATTCTCGCAGCCTACATTTGCCTAGTGCCAGGGTTTGATTCTTGCAGCCTACATTTGCCTAGTGCCAGGGTTTGATTCTCTCAGCCTACATTTGCCTAGTGCTAGGGTTTGATTCTCGCAGCCTACATTTGCCTAGTGCCAGGGTTTGATTCTCGCAGCCTACATTTGCCTAGTGCCAGGGTTTGATTCTCGCAGCCTACATTTGCCTAGTGCCAGGGTTTGATTCTCGCAGCCTACATTTGCCTAGTGCCAGGGTTTGATTCTCGCAGCCTACATTTGCCTAGTGGTTGACACTGAGCAAGCCATTTAATCAGACAGTGATTCAATGTCACTCCTGAAAAGGGAAGCCTGTGTCTAGTGGCCTTAATCAGTTAACAAAAAAATAATATCGGACATGCTCGATACAGCATCACACACAGCAAAGCTTCTCATATTCTGCTGTTTGAGGACATTCGCTACAGCAGTTGTATCCAACAGTCTGCACATGGTGGGCTGTGCTTTTCAGGTGCAGGCACTTGGCCACTTTCCTCATTTGCCATATGCCACAATTACCTTGGATTCCTGCAGTGATTTTGCAAGTATCTATAGATAATCTTCTGTTGCATATGAGAAAAATTATATTGCAATATGATGTGCAGTCTGATGTTGTTTCTGGATTTCTAATGATTAGCACAAGAACACTCATCCATCTACCTGCTTAACTGAATAAACTACTTGAAACTTCAACAAGGTGTCTTTATTCCTCTCGCAAAGGGGGTATCAGAGAGAGAGAGTGTCTCCAAGATATGTTAGCTAAAATTATTTTATCTGGACTAATGCTTTGTCCTCTGTTTCTTGTTAGTCCTGTCATCCTCTGGGTCGCAGGTGGGATCCTGGACTTCACTCGATCCCTCTGGATTACCTCTATTTAATATATAGATGAGAAAGATAGGAAGCATTACACTGAGTGGCAGATAAGACTCTGAAGGATAGCTACAGCCATGTGGAACTACCCAAGACTTTTGGGGTGTACCTAAGACTTTTGGGTTGTAGACTGTAGATGATGGAGGCCATTGTGAAAACCATGATGAAAAGAGTTGAGAGTGGAGCATCTTGGACAGAGATGGCCAAACTTTAGGTGTAATCCCAAGGCCCTCTGACTGCAATATGTAGTGGGACTGGACATAGGTGAGTGCCTGAAGACTTTTGGTAAGCACCGGATGGAAGAAAAGATAGGTAAAGAATGCAGGTGATTGTTCACCTGTTCACCTGCCATAAAAATGAAGGAACTAATATAGGCTGCAGTAAGAAAATGGGATGATGCCATTGTCACAAGGCAATAAAACTGAGGGTTAAAGATGTAGAAAAACTGGTATAAGTGGACATTCTGAAGGTACAAGGTGAAAAGTAATGTAGGTATTCTACTTAAGAAAGATATAAGGAGGGCCACAGAACAGGCCACAAAAAGAAAACAAAGGAATTTTGGTAACATGTTGTACTAGTGTCTAGTTAATCTCCAGGTTTTTGCAATGGTATAGCACCAGTCCTGATTAAACTTTGCTTTTCAGTCTGCTCTCAATATTAGAAGACTTGCATGTGTGGCCATGACCTATCAGAACTCTACAGTTGTGTCTACAGAAAATATAAGAGAAGGGCAACCACAAGGTTGTTGGTTAGTGACCGCTAGCTTTGTAATGACGATTCTTCCTTCATTAAGGAGAATGTGAGCTGTGAGTGCCAGCCTCATTGGCATAGAGGGATATGACCCTAAGTATAGTCAAGGCTACTTGAGTCTAATTAGTGTTTTGGGCATGTGTTAGAGCTGGAATGAGGTGGATAGGCATGCCCATCCTGGGGGATGATGGGGAGTAATGGGTCATCCTGTGCCATGATGTGTGGGATGATGGATAGTAATAGGTCATCGTGTGCCATGATGTCTCAGATGAGAGGTAGTAGAAAAAAGGACTGCCCTAAGGAAAGTATTCAGTCCACATTTCAGTGGAGGTCATATTCAACAGTAATTAGTTTTCTGCCATTTTTAACAGAAAAAAATGTTTCTTCCTATATGTCATATCTCCTAGTATTGGTTTCTCAGATTCAAGAAGACTACAGTTTTTGAATTTCTCAGTATGCTTATTTACAGAGGTATCCCCCTTTTATGAACTTAACTGGTAATAACATCAAATCATAGTCAATTAACTAACTACCACCAAAATTAAAAGCAAACACTGTGGAACTTGTGACGAGCAATTTTAATACAAAATATTAAGTGCTTTCATCCTTGGTCAATGGACTTCATCAGAACATCATCAAAAAAGCACCACTTCCTTTTAAGACAAAACACAGTCATGTGACAAAGATTACTTATGTGTGCACATATTTTTTTTAAACGCAATAGCACAATGAAATGATCAAATTAATACTATGAATATGTTAAAAACTAAATATAATATGAGTTTAATTTTAAAAGACAAGAAATCAAAACTTGCCCATTTAATCTGGCAAATCATCTTCTCACATCCAGGGTTGCCAAAATAACTCATGTGCTTCTACCGTCTCATTCCATGCACCCCCCCCTCCCAATTCCAGGATTATTATCCACCTTGTTTAATACAAAAACATGCCCAAGGTTTTAAAATATGTGCTTGAAGAGAGCATTAGAATTCATTTTCTTGGAAATAGCATACATCTGTTCATAAATCCTCTCTTGCAAGCACCATTCAGTATTCCTATATAAAATGAACACTGGCCTTATATCAGGTGATAAAAACTGTCCCTTTTGTCCTACAATTGTAATATTCTTTACTTCACATGTATCCTATATTAAGTGTGTGTGTGTGTGTGTGTGTGTGTGTGTGTGTGTGTGTGTGTGTGTGTGTGTGTGTATATATATATATATATATATATATATATATATATACATATATGGAGAGAGGGGGGGGAGAGACAGAGAGGGGGGGAGAAAGGGGATAGAGAGGGAGAGATATATGCTTGAACCCTCATTAATATAGGCACATTGCTTACACATGCCACACTTAAGTGTGTCAATTTTTTTTTCCAGTTAACAGACATGTTTCTTAAAGATGTTCTCTTCAATAAACAAATTTAGGGGAAGACCGTAAAATATTAGCCACTTCATTATTGTGGGAAAAAAATTCCAATTGGTGAAAACAATATCCTTAAATGAACTTGAATCCAAATGATATACAATAATGAGGGCACAGGAAAATGGAGCAAAAGAACCATCCACATTGTTGCAACTCTGTCTATTTGTAAAGTATGATCCCGATAAGGGCAAATAATAGACCCTATTCCTTTTGCTCACCACTTCAAAAATATTATTTTCCAAAAATAGAGTGGGGTACCCCATATTGATGAGTATGGTCTTCAAACAGTTTATGTCATCTAAAAAATGTTGTGTTCAGAAACCATTCAAGCCAACTATACCACCAGGCCTTTAACCAAGACTTTTTTACTGGTACAGGGGGTGAAAGTTTCCAGATGTAACAGAGAAATAGAATAGGTCAATATTTTTGTAAATATTAGACTTAAAGCTTTTGTTAATCATGTCTTGGGTAATTTCAACATCTAAAGAACATAATTTATCAGTAATAACAGTATAAGTGAAGGCAAAAAAGATGAGGTCTCATTAATATATTTAATGCCTCCTTGGGTCCTTGCCATAAAAATACAAGACTCTGGTGTACAGGGACCACACATATACAAACTCTGAATTGAATAAAAACCTTCTCTCCCCCTGGGCCAAAAAAGTATTAACAAATATGGGAGCACAAGGCACATGTCAATCCCAGGTACTTGTTTATAATATGCCCCCTCAATAAAAAATATTGGTCAACACAATTTTCATTAAACAGCAAAGTAAATTAATGACAACACTAGAAAATTCATTCTAATGTATCAGAATTCATAATACCAGTCCAAACCCATTTCATGGCAGATAATGGTAAATGTATTGTATTTATTTATTATTTATTGATTTTATATTCGTTTACTGTGAAAGTCTGACTGGGCCAAAGGCCCATTTTCAGTGGAGGCCCGGGAAGAAAAGCTACATATAAAAAATTTACCAATGAAATATGTAACAATAAGACATTTTTACAAATGAAGTATTTGGGCAAAACAGAAAAATTACATTATATAAAATATAAGCAAATATATAACCTGATCACACTATACATAATTGAGATGTCCATGAATCAGAAATTTAAAACTAGTAGCATGCAACATAATAACTATATTCATTAAAACATAAGTAACGTGTGAGTAGGGAAGGAAGAAATTATTGTAAAAATGGAGGATGGACAGAGGATAACGTGCTACTGCACATAATATTACATACAAAAAGAAAGGGTAGAAGGGGTGGAAGTAAAACAAAACTAGATTAGAGTTAGAAAAAGAGAGAGAGGCCTAGTATGGCAATGTTAGTGGTAAAGAAACATGTTTTTCAGCCTGGTTTAGTGCAAGGGCAAAGCCATTTATATTGGTAATGTGTTAATAAATTGGCCACATATTGTAACAAACAAAAAAAATCACCTTTATAAACTTGTGGTGTCAGTAACTTCAAAAATTCCCATGAATCCTTCAATAAATATGATAATGGTTGACAAATATCGTTAAGTTTATAATCAGCAAATCTAATATTTACTTAGCTACAGTAAAGGTCTTGGATCCCCCTTTCCATCAACAATAGGCCTCAATGGAGAATTTTCTAAGTCCTTATGAATTTTTGAAAGGCTGAAAACGGTGGGGATTACGGTTTTCTCAACGCTTAGATATTGATATAATGCTGCATCAATTTTCCGTTGCATAAAGAAATCATACAAATACATATCTATGCTGTGCTAAGCAACATATACACTATTGACTGAAACCTCATTACAAGAATCATCATTAACAATATTTAACATCTTGTTAATGTAATCAAGTTAATTTATAACAACATGGCCACTCAAAGCAAAATCCAAGATTTGTGCAAAGCTTGTAATGTGATTGCAGTATTGCTTGATTATTGATAATAAACTGTTACTTGCTACTCCCAATGCATATTTCACTGTTGTATTCTAATTTCTAACTTAAACTGCCATTCAGTTTGTTCTGTACATTGCCGCAGACTGTTAAGCTGATTGAACTGTTATATGACCAATACTGCATTGTTTTTGAAGTGTTTGCATTATATACTGCTGCTGTTATTATGTTAAGCTGCAATATCTGTGCTTTCACCTTGGATATTTAGTTATATCTGCCTAGGCACGTGTTATAACAGTTGAAAAGCTGGAATAACTCTACTGCCCACTAACCCTACCCTCTGCCAGGCGCGCTCTCAAGCTATCCAAAAGCCACATTGGTTGCCATCTATAGAGCGTAATATTTAATTGCAAACTGTCTGACGTATTTCTGTTTCTGCCCATTTATTTAACAATTATAGGTCATAACAGTTCATTTTTCCTTCTAAGGCAGTCAAAGGAATGGCAAACTACCTTATTGCAGTTCACGTTCCATATACAGCTGCAATGCACAGTAAATCACCCAACCTTATTTTCTGAACATACATTACTACAACAGGACAGAGCAGTGTGGTTTTTCATTTTCAAGGCAGCTATAATGAATGGTACAGTAGTTAAATGAACTGCACACCGCCTCACAACAGCTGACTTCCCTAGGCAGCCATACATAACAATAGATCGCCTGACCTTTTCCTGGTGTTGTTAAATAACTATATGCAGGGCATTAAAGAATTGGTACTTTGTCAAGGCAAGGGAAATGAGCTGCAAACAGCTGTAATATTCGTCCGCCAATGATGCAGCTAAGGAATCTTTAAATAGCTGAATCACAGAGATGCTATGTTGTCCCTGCCTTAGCTATGCATAATAAAGGGAGTAATACATCATTTTTTAAAATGGCTAAGGCCAGTTATACTGCATGATAACGGTCTCGCTCCCTTACAAATTAAATCACTCCAACAGTCCAACTTGATGTAAAAAATGTTCAATAGCACCATCTGTCAGCCGTTCATTTAATATAATTAATTCCACGGACTGAACTGCACATGCCTTTTCCCTGATTTTCTATCCTCACCACCAAGGGGTTCCAACAAGGGCTTCCACAGCATTCTCTTTGGCCAGGTTTCAACAGAGTTTAGCTGAGATTACTTTATTGTAACTGTTGTCCTGTTATCCTTAATGTAACAACCATACTAACACTACCATTTGCATTGTCACTAGCATATGATAACTGCTAATAGAGGTGTCTTACATATTTACTCTTTTTGATCACAGAGAAATAACACAGTGGCTCCCAACTGCTGATGGGCCCTACATACACAGTGCAAGCAACCACTTGGAATACCCCATCACAAGAGATCTACCAGCCTCATTATTGTTCTAAAAAAATCAAAAAAAGGTTAATATCTACCTAAATTACTATTAGCACACCACCTGGGCTGGCAGTGGGAAAGTGTATTCTTAAGGCCCCCATTCTCTATAGGCCTTACAAAACCAAAACCATAGGTTCATAGGTAGATACTAGGCTATCTGCCCTAGGGCATTTATAAGCCTAGCCAGAGTGTATTTGGCTTCCGTCTCCCTATAAGATTAGCCTACTGTGCCTCTGTAAAGTAGGTCACAGAAGGTACCCTTTTAAGATTAGTTTACTGTACCTCTGTCCAGCAGGGACACAGGAGAGATCCCAGGGGTGAATTTGTGATTTCCCATCCACACGTCCAAATTTCGCTTGAAGAGGGTCAGCGAGGGGCTATGTCTAACATGAATTGGGATTCTATTCCAGAGTGACGGGAGCCTCTGAGAAATGAATCTGTCCCTCCAGCATGTCCTATTTATTTTTGTGCTGAGGTTTAGGTTCCTGGAGTGTGTAGCTCTAAGGGACTTGGATTTTTTGAGGTGGAGCATGTCCATTAATTCTGGGTTTGACATGGCTTTGTACATCAGGCATAGATCGCCTCTGAGTAGGCGGTAAACAACTGAATAGAGCTGGAGTTTCTTTAGTCAAGCTGCATAGGACATCTGTTTGTAGCCCATGATCCTCTTGGTGAGGTACTTTTGGGGTCTCTCCAGTTGCTGCAGGTGTCGGGTAAGGTACATCCCAAAAGGGGCATTGTATTCAATTATGGGCCTGATGAGTGACGAGTAGAGGGGCACAATGACCTCTGTTGATCTAGATGCAAACCCTTTCGTGATAAGGTGGGCTATATAGAAGGTCTTTCTAACCACTTTGGCAAATTGATTATCAAAGGAGAGATTACTATCTACTTTGGTCCCCAAATCTCTAATTACTTCTTCTGTACTTAATGGATTACCACCTATGTGGTAATTTGTGGGCACCTTGTTTTTCCCAAAGGGGATGACTATGCACTTTTTAGCATTTAGCTTGAGGCCGTGGCTCTGGCACCAAGCATCCGTCTCTGTGAGACCCTTTTGGAGGATGCTTGTGTCAGCTGGAGATTCAATTATGGCCCCCAGTTTGCAGTCATCTGCGAACTTTGTCAGCCATCATCCTCCCGTGTTAGCCTGAACCTCAGAGAAGTATATACCGAACAAGAGAGGTCCCAGAACTGAGCCCTGTGGGACGCCACTTGTAACTGGTTTGGATTCGGACATGGCACCTGTGATTCTGACCATGTGGGTTCTATCTCTGAGCCAGTTTGCAACCCATCTTGTGATATACGGGTTGATATTTAAGCTGGTAAGTTTATTTATGATGCCCGAGTGGGGTATTGTGTTGAAGGCTTTTGCGAGGTCCAGGTAGGCTGTGTGGACTACCTTGTCCTCATCTATGGCTTTGGTAACTGTTTCAAAGAAATCAACTAGGTTTAAGAGGCAAGATCCACCCTTAACAAAGCCGAATTGGGTAGGGTCCAGTGTCTGAAGGCTCCCAATGTCTTTGTTTATGAGTTCCATTATAATACGCTCCACAGCTTTACAGACCAGATTAGTCAGGCTTATGGGGCGATAGTTTCCGGGGTCTGTTGTGGCACCACCTTTGTGGAGTGGGACCACTGTAGCTGTACGCCATTCTTTGGGTACATATCCTGTAGTAAGGCTAAGTTTGAACAGTGACTTAATGTGAGGGTTCAGTTCTTCTTGGAGCTCATGTAAGACACAGCCTGGGACACCGTCCGGTCCTATAGATGCTGTGTTTTTTGCTTTGAAGAGGGCAGCTTTCACCTGTGCATCTGTAATGTCAGGGAGGTTACACTCAGTTGGGATAGGCGTTTGCTCCTTTGGGGGGGAAGGGGGGAGAAGTTTGCACTGAATCTGCCTGCCAGGATGTTGGCTATGTCTGTAGGTTTGGTATATTTTGTACCGTTATGCAACAATTCAGAGCATATCTGGGAGTTTCCGCCCATGTTTCTGACATAACTAAAGAAGGCCTTGTGATTATCTTTAGTGTCTAGGGCAATTTTTCTTTCGAAACTGGCCTTTGATGATTTTATGAGGGATCAAAGTTTCTTGCTAATACTGATCAGAGATGCCTTCCCTTTTTGGGATTTTGCTCTGCCATGTAGTAGCTTCCTCCTTCTGTTGTATAGCTTATTTATGGCTGGGGTCCACCAGACCAGTCTCCTGTTTTTGGAGGAGTGAGTCTTGGTTTTATTTGGGATAGCATGATCCATGCATTCCTGCAGGTGCTCATAGAATGCATTTGTAAATGATCCTGCAGATTGGGCTGTATTATCCTCTGGCCCAGGGGCTTTGAAGAATTCCACCTCAGTCTTGAGAAGTGCAAAGTTGGCTTTTGAGAAATTCTTTACAGTGATTTCCTTGGCTGGGGGTGGGGATGGGATATGGATGTCCAGGGAAATTTGTTTATGGTCTGATCTTACCATTGAGGGGGTTACCTCTGGTGTGGAACATAGAGTCCCCATGTTGGTGATGACCATGTCCAATATGTTGTTCCCTCTTGTGGGAGTGGTGACCAGTTGTTCCACTGTGTTAGAGTTTATAAATTCAAGAAACTGTTGGGCGA
This sequence comes from Protopterus annectens, assembly GCF_019279795.1. Classification (NCBI taxonomy): domain Eukaryota; kingdom Metazoa; phylum Chordata; order Ceratodontiformes; family Protopteridae; genus Protopterus; species Protopterus annectens. Next base: position 513,850,964 of record NC_056742.1, on the reverse strand, counting down.
GGGTGTTTAGGCTTGAGTAGTTTTCCCAGCCAATGTTTAGGTAGTTGAAGTCACCCAATAACATAGTGTTTGGAGAGACCTTCATATTCTCCAGTGTTCTCAGGAATGCCAAATGGGGTTCCTGTAATAGGGAGGGTGTTCTGTAGCAGGCTACAAACTGAAAGGCAGTTTTGTCTGCTGTTAGTTGCACAGGGATGGTTTCCGATGCTTCGTGTATTGCCACTAACCTAGAGGTGTAGGTATCTTTGATGAATATAGATACTCCCCCTCCTTTTGTGCTTCAGTCCGAGTTTTGGGGCCGAAACGCATGGTATGAGTTATAACCTGGTAGTGCTGGGGTGCTCTCAGGAGCCTTGAACCAGGTTTCTGTTACTGCACAGACATTGATTTTCTCCATACTGAGGAGAGTCTCGAGTGCATGCATCTTGAAGTTTAGACTTCTGGCATTGAGTAGCATTACCTTTAGTTTTTTTATCTTTGGGTTGTCTATGGAGGTGGGTTTGTCCTTTGAACCAGTCTTCTTACTGTAGTTCTCCCCCTGCCCCCCAACCCACTCCACTTATTACTAGGTTTCACTTGACAGACCCACATCTTGCTTGCTCCTAGGATACTGGCAGTCTTATTTAATCAAAGTTTAAACATTATTGGCTTTTTTTTCCATTTTTATCTACTCCAGCACCATACAGATAGTTTTTCTTAGTCACTTACCTGCACTGTTTGTTGCAGCCCCACTCCGTTCACCCTCGCTAATGCTTGGGCTCACTCCAGTCCCTTACCCTGCACCCATTTTCCACCCGCCACCATTATTTGTAGATTTATTCTAACCCACCATCGCCGGACCTCCTGCCAAACCCATCACCCAACCAATCACACACACAAGCCATAACTACATCCCACCCCCAAAACCACTTACCCACCTTCCCCCTCATTAACCTCTTCCCAACTAGTAAACTCTGTCATCATGATCCACACCCACTAACCCCAGCATCTCCCTTCTATACTAACACTATTTCTCTTATCTATAGCCTTCCATATAATCTCGAGCAGTACCGCCTATCATTAAGCAGTACCACCTATCATTATACAGTACCGCCTATCATTAAGCAGTACCACCTATCATTAAGCAGTACCGCCTATCATTAAACAGTACCACCTATCATTAAACAGTACCGCCTATCATCAAGCAGTACCGCCTATCATTAAGCAGTACCGCCTATCATTAAACAGTACCACCTATCATTAAGCAGTACCGCCTATCATTATACACTCCTCAGTCTCAACAACAAATCTCCCACTTTATCCCTTACCACAAACAACCTCCACAAACATATAGATACACCCCAAATCTACCAACTTCCTTCCTTCCTCCAAACCACCCCACCAATACACTATAACCCAGAATGCAAAAAACAACCCAACTTCAGATATCACTGTCTACTAGTTTCTTACCTCTATACCCTTACCAACATAGCAGCTCAGCTGCTACTAGGAGGCGATATCCAGCTAAACCCTGGCCCAGTATCTACTGCCATAAACACGCACAACATCCAATCTCCACTTAAATGCAAATCCACTGACCTACTAATACTAAATGTAAATATCCGTAGTATTATGAACAAAATAGAACTACATTCAGCTATTTCTATATATAACCCAGACATACTGCTCATAACAGAGACATGGCTTAAACCCCATATCAAAGACAACACTGTAACCCCACCTGGCTATAACATTCATAGGGCAGGCATACCACAAAAAAAGAGGTGGAGGCATTGCCCTACTTTACAAGTCTAACCTAAATATCTAACTCTTACAAAAAGAACCCACAAACTTCAAAAATGCTGGGACAATATTCAGTACACTCCTCCTAAACCAGCACAAACAACTAAACTTACTCAGCATTTATATTCCACCAGCTGACAACATAAACACCCTAGAATCAATACTCCAGTGGGCTTACCACTCCCTCCCCCATGAAACAATAGTGCTAGGGGATGTAAACATAGACTGGAACTCTATCAACTCCCCAAAACCAATCAACCACATCAACCTATACAACTTCACCCAAATCATTCAAACACCCACGAGCATAGATAAAACCACCAAAAGGGAATCCACCTTAAACTGGATCCTCACTAACCAGCTCAACACTGCTCACCAATGCGGCACATTACCCAATTTTCTCAGTGACCACAACCCAACCTTTATCCTTTGACACAAACTTAAATGTTGCAGCCCATCCTCCCTTCTACAAACCCGTTTTCACAAAAACATCCCCTCAGATCTATTCATAGAAGCCTTAAAATCCTGCAACTGGACACCCACCAAAACCACCCCGCTGGACAAAGCAGTAGAATATTTTGACTCCACATTCCTAAAGATCCTAAACAAGCTAGCTCCAATGAAAACAATTAGAATGTGAACTAATCCTGTCCCCTGGTTACAAAAAACACAAAAATCTTACTAAAATAAAGGGACAAAGCATATAAATCCTGGCAACAACAGAAAACACCTACAACTAGACAAGCCTTCCTAGATTTTTTTAAATTAAGCTCAAAAACAGGTTAAGACAGACAAACAAAATCACTTTATAATGCTACAAAGAAAATATAGTAACAACCCACAGAAATTCTGGGCTACAGTGAACAATATCCTCCAACCTGGAAAAACCACCACACCACCAAATACAGAAGGCATTAACCTTGACATAGCCTCCAACTTCAACATCTACTTCACCTCCTCCATACTGAAACTCATAAATGACACAAACCCGACCACCCCCCATCAACCCTCAAAGCCCAATTAACCACCAGCCCCAACTCCCAAAGTCCAATCAAACACCACCTTCTTTTTACTCAAACCAGTATCTATACCAACCATCCAAAAATTCCTAGCTAAACTTAAACCAACTATCCTAGCATAGACAACCTCCCAGCTGAATACCTCCAACTTGCATCTAAGGCCATTGCTTACCCAATCTCAATACTAATAAACAGATCCATTAATGAACACTATGTCCCATCCTTATGGAAAACCTCCTACACCATCCCCCTCCACAAGGGTGGCCCCTCCACCAACCCCTCCAACTACCACACCATTGCAATCCTTTCACCCCTATCAAAGATTCTGGAAAAATGTATCCACCACCAAGTCCTCTCCCAATTACTCTTCAACAAACTACTCTCTAAAACTCAGCACAGATTTCCACCAGGCCATAGCACCACCACTGCCCTAATTAACTTCACCAGTACCATAAACTCATACAGAAACCAAGGGAAACTTTTCTCCACCACCTTCCTAGATCTATCCAAAGCATCCAACACAGTTTCCCACAACAGACTCCTATCCTTTCTGTCTAAACTCAACCTTAATAACCTTACCATATAAAGGTTCAGTAATAACCTAGACAACTGTTCTCAATCTGTTAAATGGCTCAACTTCCTACCCCCCCAGTCAAATGTAGTGTATCTCAAGGCTCAATACTTGGCCCCCTTCTCTTCAATATATTTACAAACCAACTCCACTTAGCAATCACAAAATCTCATATAGTTCAATACGCGGATGACACCACCCTTATCTGCTCTGCACCCAGCATCCATCTCCTACAAATCTTAGCCCAAGAATCCTTCTTAGAAATAGAAAACTGGCTAAACAATTCTCAGCTAATACTGAGCACTAAGAAAATAAAACTAATGCTATTCCACCCAATAAAAACAAACGAGACCTTCTTTATCCTCTCCGCCGACAAAACCCTCATAACACTTGTTTCTGAGACCAAACTACTAGGTCTTGCAATTGACCACCAACTTAAATACAATAAACACATATCCTTAACCATCTCCAAAGTCCACAAAAAGCTAGAATGCCTCTGTCGTAGCACAAGTTCTTAATCTCTGAATCCAGAACTGCCATAGCCAGAACTCATCTCATCAACCCTACTCTACGGATCCCCAGTGCTAGTAAATCTAAATAAAACTGACCTGAACAAACATTCAACTTGCTACAACAAAATATCTACATTTGCAACCAAAGCTAAATTATGCTTTTACCACTGCCAATCCCTTCATAAACTACACTGGCTAGAATTTCCAAACTTACTTTACTTCCACCATCTCAACTTAGCTCATCAAATAATATACCACCCTGATAAAATCCCTGCCCTAACAGGCCTCCTAAACTTCTATAGCACCAACAGGGAACTACACTCCAGTAACAAACCCTAATCAAAGTCATTCCATGTAAAACAGCTCATGAGAACCTCTATTCCCTTACAAAGTTGCTAAAACATAAAACAGCCTAACCTCATACCTCAGGCTACAAAACCACACTACCACATTCAAAAAGCTCCTTGAATCACACCTTTATGTAAACCATATATATTCATAGATTCATAGCTGTGTACTAGGCTAATGGCCCTGGGGCCTTTACAAGCCTAGCCATAGGATTACCCCAGCATCGTGCCACCCGAACTTAGCTTCTAGTGCCTCTGTTGAGTAGAGCCACTGGAGTGATCCCTGGGGTGAATTTTCTATTTTCCATCCACTCATCAAGATTTCTCTTGAAGAAGGTCAGCGAGGTGCTCTGCTTGACATGTATGGGAAGTGTATTCCATAGCATGGGCAGTCTTTGGGTTATGAACCTGTTCCTCCAGTACATTCTGTTGATTGTGGTAATGAGGTTGAGGTCTTTGGAGAGTGTGGTGTGGAGGGATCAGGATTTCTTTAGATGTAGCATTTCTAACAGAGCTGTATCAGACATGGCTTTGTAAGTCAAGCAGAGATCACCTCTAAGTAGGTGATATGAGACAGAGAATAGTTGTAGTTTTTTGAGTCTGTTCATATAGAACAACTGTTTAAAGCCTAGGATCCACTTTGTGAGGTACTGTTGTGGCCTTTCCAGTTGATACAGGTGTCTAGTGAGGTACATGCCAAATGGGGCATTGTACTCAATGATTGGCCTAATGAGGGAAGAGTAGAGGGAGACAATGACCTCTTTCTTCCTGGATGCAAAACTCTTAGCAATGAGATGTGCCACATAGAAGGACTTTCTGACCACAGTGGCAATGTGGTGATCAAAAGAGAAGTTGCTGTCAACCTGTGTTCCCAGATCTCTTATAACATGTTCTGTGTTCAGTGGACTACCATCGATGTGGTAATTCATGGGAACTGGGTTTTTCCCAAAGGGGATGACAACACATTTTTTGGCATTGAGCTTAAGGCCATGGTTCTGACACCAGCCGTTGGTCTCAGTGAGGCCTTCTGCAGGATGTCAACATCACTTGGGGAGTTAATAATAGCTCCCAACTTGCAATCATCTGTAAAATGTGTCAGCCAGAAGTCCTTCGTGTTGGTTTGCACTTCAGAGAAGTGTATAATAAACAGGAGAGGACCCAGGACTGAATCCTGTGGCACTCCACTCGTGACTAGTCATCATTCTGACTTGGAGTCAGCTACTTTCACACTGTGGGTTCAATCTGTGAGACAGTTTGCAACCCACCTAGTGCTATAGGGGTTGATGCCTAGCTTAGTGAGTTTTTCTATGATTCTTGAGTGGGGAATGGTATCAAAGACCCTGGCCAGATCAAGATAGGCTGTATGAACCACCTTACCTTCATCCACAGCTCTGAAGTCAACCAAGTTTAGCAGGCATGATCTACTTTTCACAAAAGCAGACTGTGTGGGATCCAGAGTTTGGTGATTCCCTGTATCCTTGTTTATTAAGTCCATGAAGATGTGTTCCATAGCTTTGCATATCAGACTCATCAGGCTAATGGGACGATAGTTCCCAGGGTCTGTAGTCACTCCTCTTTTTGGAGAGGGATGACTGTAGCAGTGCGCCATTCAATAGGGACAAAGTCTGAGGTGAGGCTGTGACTGAACAGGACACACAGGTAAGGTGCCAGTTCACTTTGTAGTTCATGTAGAACACAGCCAGGGATATTGTCAGGTCACTCCCACCTGCAGGGCCATCCCACTGAACTTTACTGTTACATCTAGCAATGGTACTATCATATCTCCTGATCCTACTATAAAACTACTTGGGGTACTAATTGATAATAACCTTACCTTTGAGCCTCGTATTAACAACACTATAAAAACAGCAAACAAAAAATTAGGTTCCCTCTACAGGATCAAACTCTTTCTGACTCCACTAGCTAAAACCACTGTTGTCTGTACCCACTTAATCTCTACCCTACTATATGCCTCCCCTATCTATACTAAACTATGTAAAAGCAATCTGAACAAGCTGGTTATCTCTTACAACAATATTGCCAGATTTGCAACTGGGTCAACCTATAGAACCCATCATTGTAACAATCTTAATCAACTAGGATGATTGCAGTTGTCAAATCTAATACTACTGAACCAACTAATAGTTGCCCATAAGATCCTGTATCAACCAACAAATACGCCAACATTCAGTAACCTTATCACCCCCTACAATAATCGAAAGACCCTGCGCTCGTCATCAAAACTACTGGTACGAACAGGTAACACCAACAATTGGGCTGGAGACTCCCTGTTCTCTAATACCGTGGGTAAAACACTCCCCAGTCACCTAACCTCCCTATCCTCAGTAACCCTATTTAAAAGCCAACTGAAACCCTACCTTAAATCACATTGGTTATGCCTCTGTGTTAACCCTGACTAACTACCTCACATGTCCCTAGACACTAATCTTCATACCTGTATAAGCTAGTTACTTTTTTATTGATAATAATGTGTGTGTGACTTTACAGTTTAATAGTGTCATTTTACATATTTTTGTATGAATACCCATAGCTGTTATGTACTAGGGTTTTTTCTTATTAATAAGCTAAAATGCAATGAAATGTAATGATTGCCAAAACGTTGTAATGCACCTGTGTTTTGTAAATACTACTTTGATTTGTGGAGCTTTTCTCCCTGGACCTCCACTCAAAATGGACATATATCCAGTTGGACCAGCCCGGTCAACAAATGTAAAATAAAATAAATAATAATAAAAATATTCTTGGCCTTGGACAGGGCTGTTTCAACCTGTGCAGCAGTAATACTGGGTGACTGGCAATCTACTGTTAATGTGATTGGTCCTTTGGGGGTGGGGAGTTGTCACTGAATCTGTCAGCCAGTATATTGGCAATATCTGTTGGCTCTGTATAGGAGGTACCATTGTACAGTAGCTTAGAGAAAATGAGAGCGTCTTGGTTCTATTGGGTATGGCGAGATCCATGCATTTGTGTACATGTTCTTACAGTGCATCAGTGTATGATTCGCTGGTCATGCAACTATTCTCCATTTGCATGAGTGCCATAAAGTTAGCCACCTCTGTTTTTAGGAGCCCAAAGATAGCTTTGGAGAAGTTTTTCATGGTGGTTACCATTATGGGTGGGGGTGGATGGGATGTGCATTTCCAAGGTGATTAGTTTGTGGTCGTATCTAACCAGGGAGGAGTTGACTATTAGTGCAATGCAATGGTTGCCCATGTTAATAATGACCAGGTCAAAGATGTTGCTACCTCTAGTGGAGATAAGAATAAGCTGCTCCAGGGTACTGGAAAAAATGAATTCCAGGAAACATTGGGCAAGTGTATTGGTACAGGAGTATTTTTCCCAGTTAATGGAGGGGTAGTTGAAGTCACCCAGTATGAGAGTGTTAGGTTGGACCTTAATATTCTCCAGGGTGCTTAGGAACGTGGAGTGTGAGTCTAGGGACATGGTTGGGGACCTATAGCAGGCTATGACCTGAATCGCTGTCTTACCCAATGTTAGCTGCACCTGAAGTATCTCTGATGCGTTTTGTTGGGCTAACAGTCTGGAGGTGTGCACATCCTTTATGAATATGGAAACACCACCACCTTTGGAGCTTCAGACCAAATTCTGGGTCCAAAAGGTGTGGAATGAGTTATAGCCTGGTAGTGCAGGGTACTTTCCGCTGCCTTGAACCAGGTCTCTGTTACTGCACAAATGTTGATGTTCTCTGGTTTAAGTAGTGCTTTGAGCAAGTGCATTTTCAGATTTAGACTTCTAGCGTTGAGCAGCATGACCCTAAGATTGTATTTGTTTGTAGCTGTTACGGTGGTAATTTGGTCTTTGGAACACCACTTAAAAAGGCACTGTAGGGGTGGCAAGAGCCTTGGCCAATATCCAGAGGCCCAGGGGTGACAGATGCAGGCCATCTCTGGCAAAGCATCGAGGTCTGTCAAGTCATGTCATCCCAGGTAGACAGATACTGGATCCCCTTAGAATGACACCAGAAACTTAGCCAATTGTTGAAATCAATCATTTTTTGCTTGTACTGTGGTATCATTCTGGGTGATAGTAGGATGCTGCTCAGGGCTAGGGTCATACCCGCCTGGGCCACATAATCCGAGAGCTCCTCCATGTCTCTTTTCACATTGTCGAGGGAGGTACATCTCAGGTCATTCACACCCACATGTACAATGACAGAGTCATATCTGTACCTATTGTTGAGGGACCTGAGTGCATGCATTATGTGATGGATCCTGGCACCTGACAGGCAGCTGACCGTTACTTTCTCCTTATTCAGCCTAGTGAGTGGGACATCAGTGTGCCCCACTGTTGCATCACCTATGACTAGTATGTAGAGCATGCTGCTTTGCCTTAGGGGCTTTGGTTGAGTGGCACACTGTTTAGGAGAGTTATGTGTCTTGTGATTAGTGTTGTGTTGTGGTGGTGGAGTGCATTTCTGCCTTGAAGGTAACTGTAATGACCTTCCCTGAACCCACCAAATTCAGCCTATGCTTCATGGCTGACCCTGAAGAACCGTATTCACTGATTATAGGTAGATTTTTATATAGTGTAAATATCTACTAGTTTCTTTTTATTTCTTTTGATTTCTATGAAGTCATCTGGATATACAAAATATACTGTGATCATATGCTTTTACTACCTTACCTTTTGCTCAACTGTTAACCTTACTCAAGGATGTTTTCTTAACTTTTGTTAATCAATGTTACCCTTATTCAAGGATGTTCTCTTAAATATTTTAATCACTTTTTTTGCTATTGTTAATCATTTTTAAGCTATTGTTAATCACATTTTCTAAACTATTGTTAATCACTTTTTAGTAAACTACTTTGTAATTTTGTGGAGCTTTTCTCCCCAGGACTTCACTGAAAACAGACACCTGTTGTCCAGTTGGACTATCCTGGTAAACAACTGCTAAATAAATAAAATAAATTGTAGTTAATGGTACTACATATACAGAACCAGTGGATATAGCCAACCTGCTGGCTGACAGGTTCAGTGCAAATTTCACTCCCCTGTCCCCACCACATACACCACAAAGCATCCATACCATCTGTCTCCCACCTAGTATCTCAAAAGAGCAAGTCTCAAAAACACACAGCCTCAATGGGACCAGAAAACATCCCAGGTTCATTCTTAATGGATTAAAACAGGAATTAGCAACATTGCTGGATACCTTGTTCAGCCACAGCCTTAGTATGGGTTTCGTCCAAGCTGAATGAAAAACAGCTACAGTCATCCCTTTGCATAAAGTGGGTGCATCCACAGACCCTAGGAACTATAGACCCATAAGCCTAAAGAGCCTTATTTGCAAGGCCATGGAGCGTATCATAATGGACCTTATAAACAAAGATAAAGGTAATCTACAAACACTTGACCCTACTCAGTTTGGCTTCATCCAAGGGAGATTGTGCTTGTTAAACTTGGTGGACTTCTTCAAGACACTCACCAAAGCCCTTGATGACGGCAAAACTGTGCATACAGCCTACAAGGAATTAGTCAAGGCCTTTGACACCATCTCCCACTCAGGCATCATTGCTAAACTCACCCAGCTGGGTATCAACCCATATATTGTCAGATGGGTTGCAAAATGGTTTACCAGTAGAACTCATACAGTTAAAATTGAAAACTCTGCCTCTTTCAGCAGACCAGTAACCAGTGGTGTTCCAGAGGGGTCTGTTCTGGGGCCCCTAATGTTTGGAATTAACTTCTCCAAAGTATGGGCAAAAACAAATGGTCCATGGCTGGCAAAGTTTGCCATTGACTGCAAACTATGAGCAGTAATTCAGTCCCCTAACAATGTCAATATCCTGCAAGAAGGACTTACACAGACTAATGATTGGTGCCAAAGTCATGGACTTAAACTCAGTGCAAAAAATACATTATCTTCCCCTTTGGCAATGGTGATGTTCCTACAAACTACTACATAAATAGCAATACCTTAAGCAAGCAATCACTGGTGAGAGACCTGGGCATGCAGGTTGATAGCAACCTTACTTTTAATCTCCATGTCTCCACAATAGTAAAAAAGGCATTCTATATTGCTCACCTCATAAGCAAGGGAATTGCCTCCAAAAAAAGGACAGTATAATCCCTGTGTACTCTTCCCTCATCAAGCCAATAATAAGGTATCATGCTCCCTTTGGTATGTACCTCTTCAAGCACCTGCAGCAATTGGAGAGACTACAAATGTTTCTTATCAAGAAAATTCTGGGTATCCATCAAATGTCATATGTAGACAAACTGAAATCACTGTCTCTTTACTTTGTGTCATACAGACTGCTCAGGGTGACCTGTGCCTTGCATATAAGGCAATCTCTGATCTTGCCTTAATGGAAATTCTTCACATTTGCAAGTCAAATGGTACCCATGCCACATGCTCAAGGGACCTTAACCTGGTATGTGACATCAACAGGACTTGCTAAAGGGACAGATTTGTCTCTCAGAGGTTACCTCATCTCTGGAACAGACTTCCAATCTATGTTAAATAGAGTCCCTTGTTGTCCCTATTTAATCATAATTTGGATGACTGGATGGCAAACCATAAATTCACCCTGAGGGTTCCACCTGTATCCCTCTTAGATAGGGGTAATAGGAGCTGATTCGGTTACCTATTACAACCGCGAAACCGCAATTGTGCGAATACGGAAACATCAACACATATTGAGTGAACCGTGAAAACACCAAACGTCCTGAAACACGAAATTCGAAATGTCGAATCATTATAGTTGGCCCTTCTCTGGTATAGCTCCTTAAGGTAAGTAATGCAATAGTTACAGACCATAGGGTTAGGGTGCGGGTTAAGGTAAGTGCATATATAGTTATATATGTAAGCTTTAGTTTAGGGTTAGAAGTAGGGTTTTGTTAAGAGTATGTATGTGGATTATTTATTTTGTTTGGGTATATCTCCTTAACGTAGCTGTGCAATAGTTACGGATGTTAGTGTTAGGATGCGGATTATTTATTTTGTTTGGGTAGGTAGTACGTAGCAGGCAGTGGGGTTGGCCAACTATGTAGATTCGATATTTTGAATTTCACGGTTCAGGCCATTCGGTGTTTTCACAGTCCGCTCAATATGTGTAAATGTTTCCATATTCATGTATGTGAGGTTTTGCTGTTATGATATAGACCCGCTGATTCAGGGTCAATTGATAAAAGGCAATCTTGGAAACAAGGGTTAACATGGCTAGGCTGTTAAGGGCCCTAGGGCCATTAGCCTAGTAACCTCCTATGATCCTATGATCCTACAACATGGAGGAGAATGCTTTACAGATGCAATATCATCATTCCTGCCAGTAGATACCACAGCAACCAAGGTACCATTCATCACTCAATTGGTTTGTAGGATGCACTGCAAAGCTATGGTGACATGTTGAGTAAATAATCCAAACAAATGAATAACGTTTCCAGTGATGGAAACAAGTTGTGAATAAACCACCTGCATAGAGTTCTCAGCAGAAGCAGCAGATGGCATCTTCGGTTTTAAGACAAAGTCAGAATCACAGTCAGTGCAATAACCAAACCAAAAACAAAAGCAAACAGAATTCACAACGGACAGTTTTCATACAAAACGTTAAGCGCCTTCATCCTTGGTCAAAGGACTATATCAGAACGTCATCAACAAAGCATCACTTCCTTTTAAGACAACAAACATCCATGTGACAAATATTACTTATGTGTGAACATATTTTTTAAAAACACAATAGCACAATGAAATTGACAAATTAATACCATGAACATCTTAAAAACTAGATATTGAAATCTGTCCATTTAAACCTGGAAAATTGTCTGCTTCCATCCTGAGTAGCCAAAATAACTCTAATGTAAAAACATGCTTAAGCTTTTCAGAAATGTGCTTGAAGAGAACTTTATAACTAACTTTATTTCATACCTCTTAGCTGTACAGATTTTCACAGAATGTCCAAATTTTTGCCTAATATTTTTGGTCCATTTTTAATACATTTATGGTTTTCTGGAAATTAGTGGCAAATCATTAAAGATTTACGTTTGAAAATAATTACAGACATTTGAGTTTCAGACTTCATACCCTTCAGAATATTCACACTAATGCAAAACCTGTTATTCTACCAACTTTTACGTTTGTAAGAGTAATATTTAAAAATTGTCCATATTTTTGAGCCTTTGTCCCACTTTTATGTATGGCTTTGCCAAGATTTCTTGCTTTAAGTGGTTGATAGGTATGCATATGTTCATAAATTCTCTCTTGCAAGCACTGTTCAGTCTTCCCTATACAAAAATGAACACAGACCTTATGTTGGGTGATAAAAATTGCCTCTTTTGTCTCACAGTTCTAATATTCTTTCATTTTTATGTATCCTGTATTAGGTGTATATGTACATATATATATATATATATATATATATATATATATATATATATATATATATATAAAATAGCTATAGATATAAATATAGATATAGATATAAAGACACACACACACACACACACACACACACACACACACACACACAAACACACATATGTGTGTTTGTGTGTGTGTGTGTGTGTGTGTGTGTGTGTGTGTGTGTGTGTGTGTATGTGTGTGTGTATAGGGATCTATGTCAGATGATTGTTTTCAGAAACTTGAAATTCATACAGATGAGACCATATGATTGAGTTTCCAAAAACTCAAATATAAAAAAAAAAAAAAAAAAAAAAAACAACACCCCCTGCAAATTATATATACTAACTCCAAAATTGCACTACACTGAAGAAAAGGGTAAATTTCCTGATCCTCACTGTACCAAAATCTCCATTCAAAAGCTTTGAGTTTTTTGATGATCGAGTTTTCAAAAACTCAATCATATGGCCTCGACCATATGAATTTTGATCGAGTTTCGGCAAACTTGATCAACTGATAGGGATCCTTATATATATATATATATATATATATATATATATATATATATATATATATATATATATATGTATATATACACATATGGGTCCACTATGTAATCCCAAAATACTGAAATTCCGAATTTCAGTATTTTGAAACTACATAGCCGAAAACACAATATTCCGAAACCTGCAGAAGCATGAAATTCAAAATCCCAAAGCTCTGAGATGTTGAATTAGCGCTTCTGGTGGTGCGGTGTGTGAATGGATGGGTGGAAGTTTAGGTAAGTATGTATGTGTAAGTGTGTTGGTTAGGGGCTTTAGTGTGTTTGTCAGTGTCTGTTGTGACTGTGATGTGTGTGTGTGAGGGACTGTAAAATGTATGGGTGTGAGTTTCCTTTGTGTGCCTGTTTGTGCGATGTTGTAGTTAGAATATTTAAGTAGGGGGGTGTGGGGGTGCAGGGGGGCTTGCCTTCCTGCTTATCTGTAGTGTAGGATTATATATTTGATTGTGGGGAGAAGTTGTTTGTATGTGTATGTGTGTGCTGTATGTGTAGAGTATGTTTGGGATTTTAAATTTCGCGGATATAGGGTTTCAGGATTTTGTATTGTAGTTGTATTTTCAGCTATGTAATTTCGAAATACTATAATTCGGGATTTCAGTATTTCAGGATTGCATAGTGGACCCATAAATATATATATATATATATATATATATATATATATATATATATATATATATATATATCCATATATGGGTCTACTTCACATGACTGAAATGTCAAAATAATGAATTTCATTTGACTGAGACCACAATACCTATTTTCAAAATACTGAAAACGTATTTGACTGAATCTCATTATAGAGAAAGCTTACAATGCTGAATTTCACAATACTGAATTTTAAGCCACAGACATGCACACTTGCAAAATCAATGACTAACTCTTTCAAAAACTTAAAAAAACTACTTACTTACCATCGTAACAAAAACTGGACAATATAAAACCAAACTATGCGGAGGGCTAGCCACACCCCCAACTTTCTATATATATATATATATATATATATATATATATATATATATATATATATATATGGATTCACTTCATAACAGTGAAACTTCAAAATACTGAAAATGACAAAACTTCATAATACTGAAGACCAAAATACTGAATACTCAAAATACTGAAACTCAAAATGCTGAAAACACATATTATGCGTAAACTCAGCTTAAACAACATAAATCATAACAATTTCTACCCTGCACCCCCCACACCCCCTGCTAATTATATATATCTACTCCAAGATTGCACTTAACTACACTATGTGCAATCTTGGAGTTGATATATTTAATTAGCAGGGGGTGTGGGGGGTGCAGGGTAGAAATTGTTATGATTTATGTTGTTTAAGCTGAGTTTACGCATAATATGTGTTTTCAGTATTTTGAGCTTTCAGTATTTTGGTTTCAGTATTTTGAGTTTCAGTATTTTGAAGTTTCAATGATATATATATATATATATATATATATATATATATATATGTACATATATATATATATATATATATATATATATATATATATACATATATATATATATATATATATATATATATATATATATATATATATATATGGTTTACTATCAAAATGCCGATATTACAATTGCGGCTATGAAGTATTCGAACAACATATGTTCGAATACTTCATAGTTCGGCAGGTTATGTGAGTGAACATTATCATTGTGAATGGACTGTGCATTCTCAATTATAACCTTCGCTCATGTAAGGGAATCATGGTACAGTGCGGTTAGGGAAATACATCCCTTTCCTCACTGTAGTGCGATCTTGTAGTTGGAATATTAACTTGGGGGGGTGTGGGGGGCGCAGCCCTCCTCAGGAGGGTGCCGGGGGGGCTTGCCCCCCTGCATAACTGTGAGTTTAGGCTAGTTAGGTAGGGAGTTACGGGACGGGTGGGAGTGCTGTTGATTAACACTTGTTTTCGACATTAGGGCCATACAAAAATGTGTACGTTCGGAGAAACAATTTGCAAATACATACACATTTTATTTTAAATTTCGAAATTATGATAGTAAACCTATATATATATATATATATATATAAATATATACACTAATATATACTAACTCCAGGATCACACTACAGTGGAGAAATGGGCATATACCTTTTATTTGCCTTACAGTACTCTACACGCTGCCACTACTCTTAGGAGTGCACAAAACATTCGCCATATTACTTTAGATATGTCCCATAAAAATAAAAAGACACATACCCACATTTAACACTACTTTCCACCCTGCTATTGGTATTCCAACAGTCGGCATTTTAAGCTGCACTAATGTATTTTAATCAAAGCAAGTCACCAGTGAAGGGAAACACACATCATATCTATAGCTTAAAATTCAATATTTTGAAATTCAGCATTGTAAGCTTTCAGTATAATGAGATTCAGGCAAATACGTTTTCAGTATTTTGAAATTTAGGTATTATGATCTCAGTCAAATGAAATTCAGTATGTTGATATTTCAGTCATGTGAAATAGACCCATATATATATATATATATATATATATATATATATATATATATATATATATATATATATATATATACTAGAATTCTCATTAATATGGGCATGTTGTGAATGCTTCCATTGTCTCACGACACTTTGAGATCACTTTAATATTTTACGAATATCCTTTAGCTAACAAAAAATACATTGCTATGTATATCTGCCCAATCACATCACCTAACAATGTAATTCTTCAAACTATCCTACATAACTGAGATAATTTGCCAGACATTATATGTGTCTTTAGTTATACAGAATGGCAATGATAAATCTCAGATCTTACATTTTTTCCCAGAATACCCGGCATCCATTTAAAGACAGCTTGTATTTGAACACAACAAATTATTATCACCTTTTATATGCTCATAAGTTCTGAGGTTCATACTAATCTAGGAACCCTGGATAGATGTCATTGTCAGGAATGTCAGACGTGACTACAGAGTTATCCATCCAACTATTGAGGTTTTCTTTAAAGCAATTAAGATGTTCTAGAAGGGTTTATCTGGAATCACTTGCTGTACATCAAATTGATGTTGATAGAGATGTCCATTTTTATTTATGTTCAGTTTGTGTTACAATGTGCTTATACTTGGCCTTACAAACTGTTGTTATTGCATCTTCGGTACAGAGGTGATTATTTCATTCTCAAGTAGTGTTATTTAAAGCTGCAACCAATCTTCCCTGTGAAAATTGGAGGAAGATGGGCGAAGGCTGCCAGCCTAGTCAAATAGAATTTGATACATAATTCTATCAACTGTATATAAATGTAAAATACAGGCTTGTGTTTTTAAATGAAAGAAAACACTGTAAAATGTGAACTTCAAGATTGTTGCAACATTGCCATCTGCTGTAAGGAAAACCAAGCCAAGCATTTCAAATGTATCTTTTGAAGCTGAAAAGATCTTATGAATCTCTTTGATGTTTTACAAGTCGGCTACAGTGGGTCTGGATAAAGTTTCATGCCCATTGTTTTAAGGTTAAAGTTAAGGGCCAGAATTTACATGTGGAAGGTGCTTTATTACTCTGGCTTCTGCTAGAATGTATATGCGAAATGCCTTATATTGTTGCAGTTTCCTGAGCAGGTGTTAGCTTGCTAAATAATGCAGTTTGTGGACTGGGAAAACCTAAGTGTCAAAATGATGTAATTTGGGAAGGCTTCAGCAGAGCCATTGGTTAGTGTTTAAAAACTATTGTTCAGTGAGAGAATGTAAGCATTTTGATCTTGGACATCTAACCCAGCACTGCTTGCTCTTTATGTATGTAATTAAGATTATAGCACTGTGTTTTCTTTTAAGATTAGCTAAAGATTAGAAAGTTTGATTAAGTGTTTTTCTTTGACATCAGACTTGTCCTACTGTATTATTTTAATTTTATGCGTGATCTCTCAACTCTTATCTCTGTGGTGTAGTAGTATTGTCTTGTGTTTTAATTATTTATTATTAAATATTTTAAAAACCTTTACATGTGGCTGGTTTATGTAGACATAATTTAACCTCTAAGGTACATTACATATTTACAGATTTTACTAAGTCACTCCAAATTAAGCCTTGACTGTGTGTTATACTACCATTGGATTATAATATTGCACAGTAATAATTGGACACCTTTTTAAGGGCCTTTTAGTAGCTGATAATATAAGCTGGGTGGTGGCATGAATTACTTTCATATTGTCTGGGTAATAGGCGCACAACTCAAGAAACTGTGCCAGCCTTTTCCCAGGAGGGTCTGTGTGGTTGTATAACCTCTTTTCAAAGTGTGTGTGTGGTGTGTCAGCTACTTAGCAGGGTCATGAAGCACTGGTTGGACAGAGAGGGTACTGGAGGTTTTAACTTGCCCAGTTAGGCTGAAACCTGGACCCTATAGCTGTGCCAGTGGGGAGTCTTACTGGGGACCTGGTGAGCAAGGGAGCAACCAGCCCCAGACTGACTGTGATCTCTGTGTGCACTTAAGGGAAATTGTACTTTACTGTGTGTATTAGTTATCCTTTCCTCTTCTAGGAGACGACCTCCCTGGTGTTAATGGTAAGAATTGAGGCTCCTTGATTGCTGGGCCAGGACACCGGTGTCACATATTGGTGGCAGTGGTTGAGATATCCTATCACATATTGGTTTGCTGTGGTGGGATCCACATAACATATTGATTAGTTGGCAAACACTAATTGGCTTCTAGTGGTGTGAGTAGAGCAAATTCCTGTAGCTTATGTACAGAGATTTCTAAAAGTGTTTTGTACTCTAAAACAGCCACACAGTGTAATCTCAGAGTTCAGATCACAATTCTTTTATTTCTTTTGTTAGCTTAGTGTTAGTCAGGGTGAGCAGGCAACATGTCAGCAGAGGAGTACGGAAAGCTGACAAGGAGCCAGCTGGCGGAGATGTGCCAGGCTCAGGGACTCATTCATAGAAACTTGACTAAGGAAGACCTGATTGCAGCCTTGATTACAGCTGCATCAGAAAACAGCTGCCTGGAGGACAAGCAGACTGACAGTGGAGATACAATATCCTCGGAGAATGGACAGCTCAACCTTTCTGCAGTGGACTTAAAAATCCAGCTGGAGATAAAGAGACTTGAGTTGGAGGCCAGGCGTATGGAACTAGAAGCAGCTGAGAAAATGAGGAGTCTACAAGCTGAGGAAAATGAATGGCAGAGGAGGCATGAGAGGGAAATGCTGACTCTTCGCCAGAGTCATGGAGGTAATGGGGAAGGGAGTAACTGGACCCCAGAAGTACAAAAGGTCAGTACATTTCTTCCACAGTTTAAAGAGGGGGATAATTTTGATAGCTTTATTCATATGTTTGAGTGGGTATGTAAACAGTATGAAGTTGACCAAGGGCTCTGGGTACAGTTCCTGACCCCCTTACTCCATGGTAAAGCTGTAACGTCTTTAGCAAAAATGCATGACACTGACTGTTTTGATTATACTGCTGTAAAGAAATGTCTGTTACAATGTTTTAAGCTAACACCTGAAATGTACAGGAAAAAGTTTTGTGAGCATAGACACAAGGCAGATGAAAATGTATGTGAATATGTTGCTGAACTGAGCACTTATTTTCATAGCTGGGTGAGTGGATGTCAGGTCACCACTTATGAAGGGCTGGCAGACCTTTTGGTGAGGGAACAAGCCCTTAGCACTTTGCCTAAAGACATGAGGATCTGGTTAGCTGATAGACAATGTGCTACTTCAGATGAGTTGGGGAATGAGGGAGACCTATACCTGGCCAGCAGAGCAGCCCTGCACAGGAAGGGGACCCCCAGTACTGCTCATGGGTCTAAAGGAAACCATAGTGGGCAGCACACACTGCCCCAACAGAATCCACCAGTAGCAGGGGAAGCCACTAATCCAGGTACACATCCAGGAGCTAGGGTTAAATGTTTTGAATGCAACAAGTGGGGCCATGTGGCATACAGGTGTCCATGGAGGCAAGGTGAGGAACCAAAGGTGAGGGAGCCAGTAAGTGGGAAAGACAAAATGCCAACAGTGTGTTGTCTTGAGACAAAAGGGGTATGGAACTACCATCCTCCAGATGTCCTGAGAGGGGAGGATTTGGATGAGGCAGCACTATGTACTTATGCAGTTACATGCAGTGAGGCCAGGAAACAAGCATGTGGGTCTGGTAGCCTGGGGGAAACCCAGACAGACTGCATACTTGCAGCCAGGACTGCTGAGGTGGTTACTTCAGGGAGTGAGCTACACTGTAGCACTGAGACTGAATGTGAGCCACAGCTGCTTGTGGGTTCTGATGTTCCCTTGGACAGGGTAACTGCAAAGGTAGTAGTGAGTAGTAGTACCCAGGCTGACAGTGAGGCACTGCTGTCAGAGGATGCCAGACTTCCTATGGAAGAGGAGATGGGTAGGGTTACAAGGAGAGAGATGACAGGCTCAGCTCTCAGACCCTACACTGCAAGGCCTGAGGCAGGTAGCTAGGGAGGCACCTGATTCTCAAGGAAAGGGGAAATCTGTATACTAGGACAAAGGGTTACGATACAGATAGTGGACCTCTGAGGCAGGGCTAGAAGGTGAGAGTGTACAGCAGTTGGTAGTGCCTAGAGCTTACCACCTGGCGCTTCTAGCCAGAGCCCATGATATTCCCTTTGCAGGTCATATGGGCATAAAACATACAAAAAGGCATAATATGCAAAACTTCTATTGGCCTGGAATTTCCAGAGATGTAACAGGGTACTGCAGGACCTGTGGGCAGTGCCAAGAGGTAGGCAAGACAGGAGACAAGGTGAGAGCCCATTTGATGCCTTTGCCTGTGATTGAGGAGCCATTTCAGAGGGTAGCTATTGATATCGTGGGTCTTCTGAGTACCCCAAGTTTCACAGGGAAAAAGTATATCCTAGTGATTGTAGATTATGCAACACGATACCCTGAGGCAGTGGCTTTGTCCTCCATTGAGGCCGAGAAGGTGGCAAATACTTTGCTAGAGATTTTCAGCAGGGTAGGTTTCCCAAAGGAAATGCTGTCTGACAGAGGTGCCAATTTTATGTTAGACCTGCTGGCTTGTCTGTGAAAGTCCTATGGGGTGAACCCCATAAAGACCAACCCCTACCATCCCCAGAATAATGATCTTGTTGAGAGGTTAAACTCTACAATCAAGTCCATGCTACAGGCATTTGCAGATCAGTTTAAGAGGGAGTGGGACAAATATTGGCCCCGTCTGTTATTTGCTTACAGGGAGGATCCCAAGGAATCCACAGGTTTTTCACCCTTTGATTTGCTGTATGGACATAGGGTGAGTTGACCTCTAGATTTAATTTGAGATGAGTGGGAAGGTGAGTGTGAGTCTCACAAGGAGTCTGTTGTGGCATATGTCCTAAACCACAGGTCAAGGCTCAGGGAACTCATGGGCCTAGCCCAGGAGAACATGGCAGAAGCCCAACAAAAGAAAAAGGTGTGGTATGACAGGAATGCTCGAGCTAGAGAGTATGCTGTAGGACAGCAGGTGATGGTTCTCATTCCTGTCAGATTCAACAAGTTGCAAGCAGCTTGGGAGGGACCCTACAAGGTGGTAAAAAAGGTAAGTGATGTTAACTACATGGTGGAACTGCTAGGCAGAAGGCAGGGGCACAAATTGTACCATGTTAACATGATGAAACCTTACCATGATAGGGAAGCCCTTGTGCTGAGCATTTGCAGTGGATTGTAGGAGGAGCCTGAGAGAGATCTTATGACTGATCTCCTCAGTGAGGCTCAGGCTGACACCTCGGTGGAAGGGGTAGCAATGTCCCAGCAGCTATCTCCTACCCAGGTTTGAGTAATCCGAGCAGTGTTGCAGGAGTTTGGGGGCATGTTTACCGGGAAACCAGGGAGCACCCACCTGGTGCAGCAGCAGGTAGATACAGGACCCCAAAGGCCTATCAGGCTGGCCCCTTACAGGGTGCCTGAGAGAGTCAAACAGACTCTGGGAAAGGAGGTACAGGAGATGGAACTAGGGGTGATTCAAGAGTCCAACAGTCCCTGGGCCTCACCAGTGGTGTTGGTACCAAAGAAGGATGGCAGCACCAGGTTGTGTGTGGAAATTAAATAGTCACACAGAGTCAGATGCTTATCCCATGCCTAGGACAGATGAGGCCCTAGAGCAGCTGGGTGTGGCTAAGTATCTTACGACCATTGATCTTCCAAAGGGTTACTGACAGGTGCCCTTGACTCTCAGTGCTACAGAGAAGTCAGCCTTTGTGACTCCTTTTGGCTTGTATGAGTTCACAAAGATGCCCTTTGGGATAAAGAATGCCGCAGCAACTTTCCAGAGGCTGGTGGATCATATCTTATTAGGAGTAGGAGGGTTTGCCCTTGCTTACATAGATGATATTGCTATCTACAGCCATTCCTGTCAAGAGCACCTTCAGCATGTCAGGGAGTTGCTGGGCAGTCTACAGAGGGCAGGGTTGACCATTAAGCTGAGCAAATGTCAGGTGGGTATGGCAGAGGTCTCCTACCTAGGACATAGAGTGGGGAGTGGTAAGATAAGGCCAGAACCTGCCAAAGTGGAAGCTATTCAGGCATGGCCTGCACCTGTTACCAAAAAGCAGGTGAGGGCATTCTTAGGGACAGCAGGGTACTACAGAAAGTTTGTTCCCAATTATAGTACCATAGCTGCTCCCCTCACAGACCTGACAAGGAAGAACAGGCCAGATAAGTTAGTATGGACCCCAGCATGTGAGCAGGCATTTCAGAAACTTAAGGAAGCTTTGGTAGAACCCCCTGTGTTAGCCAGTCCAGACTATAGCAAATAATTTGCTGTGCAGGTGGATGCTTCAAATGATAGGGTGGGGGCTGTACTTAGCCAGATCTCTTCAGAGGCAGAAGAGCACCCAGTGGTTTATCTCAGTTGCAGGCTCCAACCCAGGGAGGAATGCTATGCAGCAGTAGAAAAGGAATGTCTAGCCATAGTGTGGGCACTACAAAAAACTTCAGCCTTATCTGTATGGAAGAAAATTCACTGTGATGACAGATCACAACCCTCTAACATGGTTAAACAGAGCCAGTTAGAAAAATGCCAAGTTGCTAAGGTGGAGCCTCGGGTTGCAAGCATATGATATGCCAATGCAGCACCGCAGTGGGAGTAGCAATGCCAATGCTGATGGGCTCCCAAGACAGGGAATGGGGTGAGGTACACCCAGATAGACCTGACACTCTCAAGCGATGTTTCTCAAGGGGCACTTGAAAAACTTGCTTGAGTTCCCCAGGGTGAAAGTGATGTGAAGATTGGAGGAAGATGGGTGAAGGCTGCCAGCATAGTCAAATAGTATTTGATACATAATTCTGTCAACTGTATAAATAAATGTAAAATACAGGCTTGTGTTTTTAAATGAAAGAAAACACTGTAAAATGTGAACTTCAAGATTATTGCAACATTGCCATCTGCTGTAAGGAAAACAAAGCCAACCATTTCAAATGTGTCTTTTGAAGCTGAAAAGATCTTATGAATCTCTTTCATGTTTATAAATCGGCTCCAGTGGGTCTGGATGAAGGTTTCATGCCCATTGTTTTAAGGTTAAAGTTAAGGGCTAGAATTTACATGTGGAAGGAGCTTTATTGCTCTGGTTTCTGCTAGAGTGTATAAGTGAAATGCCTTGTATTGTTGAAGTTTCCAGGGCAGATGTTAGCTTGCTAAATAATGCAGTTTGTGGCCTGGGAAAACCTAAGTGTCAAAATGATGTAATTTGGGAGGGCCTCAGTAGAGCTGTTGGTTAGTGTTTAAAAACTATTGTTCAGTGAGAGACTGTAAGCATTTTGATCTTGGACATCTAACCCAGCACTGCTTGCTCTTTATGTATGTAAGTACGATTATAGCACTGTGTTTTCACTTACGATTAGCTAAAGATTAGAAAGTTAGATTAAGTGTTTTTCTTTGACATCAGACCTGTCTTACTGCATTATTTTAAGTTTCTGTGTGATCTCTGAACTCTTAGATATCTCTGTGTTGTAGTAGTATTGACTTGTGTTTTAATTATTTATTATTAAATATTTTAAAAACATTTACCTGTGGCTGGTTTATGTAGAGATAATTTAACCTCTAAAGTACATTACATATTTACAGATTTTACTGTCTAAGTCACTCCAAATTAAGTCTTGACGGAGTGTCATACTACTATTGGATTATAATATTGCACAGTAATAATTGGACACCCTTTTAAGGGCCTTTGTGTAGCTGATAATACTAGCTGGGTGGTGGCAAGAATTACTACTGTATGGTCTGGGTAATAGGGGCACAGCTGGAGAACCTGTGCCAGTTTTTTCCCAGGAGAGTCTGTGTGGTTGTATAACCTCTTCTCAAAGTGGGTGTGTGCGGTGTGCCAGCTACTTGGCAGGGACATGAAGCACTGGTTGGACAGAGAGGGTACTGGAGGTTTTAGCTTGCCTAGCTAGGCTAAGACCTGGACCCTATAGCTGTGCCAGTGAGGAGTCTTATTGGGGACCTGGTGAGAAAGGGAGCAACCAGACCCAGACTGACTGTGATCTCTGTGTGCACTTAAGGGAAATTGTACCTTGCTGTGTGTATTGGTTATCCTTTCCTCTTCTAGGAGATGACCTCACTGGTGTTAGTGGTGAGGATTGAGGCTCCTTGATTGCTGGGCCAGGGCACGGTCATCACATTCCCTTACCTGCAAATGATGCTGTCATTTCTGCCTGTTCTCATCTTGATATCTCACATGACTAGAGTTAAATATGAGAAAAGGTCTAGTGCACATGCATAGTTACCAAAAGAGTAAATAAATAAATTAATCTAGAATAGCATTCATAATCATGTTGTTTAAACCAGTTATGAATGTAGTGAGTGTAACTCTTTATTTGCTTGAGCATTAGTTAAGCAGAATTTAGTTTTGAAGATGAATGTCTAATTGCTAGAAGTTTCCCCCATGATTCCCTGAAGTTTCAACCAGATGGAATGCACAAGCCACAGCTTCAGGTTGACAAAACTCACCAGAAAAGCACTTTTGCAGAAGTCCAACCCCTTCTGCACCCCCCTCATATTAGAGGTTTTGCTGTGAATAGGTCTTACGTTTACATCCAGACTCCAGGATAACATGTCCATGGAAGAAAGAAAAAAAAAGCTTACATATGTGGAGCTGTTCTTAAGACAAAAACTTTACTGACAGTGATTTGTTTTGGGAAACAGTGATCGAAGTGTTCAGCAAGCAATGGATGAGCGTGGTGATTCCGAACTTCATCACATGTACACTTACCGCCAAGTACAGAGTGACTTTATCAGGGTAACACACTGCACTGCAAGGGTAAGTAGAACTATGCTTAATAAAATGAGATCAGCATACGCGGTATATGTCAAGTCTGCATTCATGTGCAGACACGCATTAGTCAGTTATTATACAAATGTGCCAACTCATGTAGAAGGACATGTCAATTCCCATTTTATCTCATGTGATGATAGCTAGACAGATGACCATGGTATTATTTGCTGCGTAGCACATGCACACAGCTCCTTATGTTATAGTTTGGTTGAATATAAATTAAATTACCACAATTGCTCAGGAAATAATCGTAACTCTTTGTGTGTGTGTGTATGTTTGTGTGTGTGTGTGTGTGTGTGTGTGTGTGTGTGTGTGTGTGTGTGTGAATATGAGTTTATGTGTGCTTGTCTATGTAAGCATGAATTTATGTGTTCCTGTGTGTGTCCATATGTGTGAGTGCATGAGTGTGTATCTGCATTTGTGTGTGTGTCAGTGTGAGTTTTTGCACGCATGTGTGTGTGTGTGTGTGTGTGTGTGTGTGTTTGTGTGTGTGTATAGTGTAATAAAAAAAAATCATGTGCTACTGCTGCACGATTACTACTTTCACATTTGTGTATAAGTACCAAACACTACCCATTTCTGACGTTTGACCTGTGCAGAATAAGAAATTTCATTTTTTTGTTAAATAGTACAAGTACTAGTCAATGAAATGGATATAGTTGTAAAACCTGCCATTTCATGCTCTTCTGGAGATAAATGATGACACTTCAGACCTCCAGATGAATGAGCGGACTACAATGACTGGATGCATAGACAATGGATGTGTTTGTCTCTCTGGATGATTTGTCAATCAATAATCAATATATATTATTTTCTTATGTTCATTTGTTCTCTGAAAAGTCATCATGCCAAATAAAAATCTTCAAATTAAGAAAATGCTGCATTTGTTGAATATGTCTAAGTTTTGCTGAATGTTTTAAATACCACTATGTACAACTGATAGAGTACATTTTTAAATAACTTATTTAGATGAAGAGGGCTTTGGTGATTCCTTCAGTAAATTGTAGTTGTTTCCCATTACAGAAATGCAGCTAGAAGGTTTTAATCAAGAACACAAATGTGTTACAAGCTTCATGTTAAGCTATAAAAAGTTACCACACCCATATTTTTCCTAAATGTTTTCCATTTTTAATTGTACATGTCATGCACTGAAACAAGGCAGGCCTATGTTAGTCTTGTTCAATTACCCTAAAATGCATCCATTTCTAATGATCAAACACCTTACATATGGTCGACTCAAAGCAGAAATCTGCATTTAATTCATTTAAGCCTGATAAGCAGTTTACAGGATCATCTGAAAAATATCACACTAAACATGTTTTCATTTAAGTGTATTAAAGAATATTTTAAGCATTGTTGATGTCTTACAATTTAAAGTATCTTTTTTGCCATATTCTGAGAAAGGCAATGAAGTTAAAATCATGGGAACATTATGTACTTGAAATTTTGCAGGCTGTAGTACATGTTTATAACTATTTTATAATTCTAGTATAACAATATAATTAAAATTAAATTGTCAGTGCCTATATAAGAATTCTTTTTATCGAAGTTTTCAACCAGATGTGAGTAATTTCATATACAAATGACAGCACAGTGAAACCAGAGCTGACATTTGATCAGAATATAAATAGGGAAGGGAAAAAATACCTTGGTGTTGTAAATGACCATTTTTTTGCTGTTAATGCATTTATCACAGTATGCATGTTCAGTGGAACAGAAGGCTACAATAGTCACTTGGGCTTGGTTAGTGGTCCCCAGTTCTGGAGGAGGTGAATGTAGTGGGGAGTAGTGACAGGATGATGTCCACTTGCCTTCTCCATAGTGAAAGAGTGGAGTACGTCTGTGAATGAGGTGTAATGTATAATGATTTCTTTTCTGAAGATAGACAAAACCTGAACCTGAGACCTGTTCTGAGGGGACAGTGACATGTGTAAGCTAATGTCACTTGTATGAGAGAGTGAAATTCCTGCACTGCACCCATTGCACAGATCCCCTAAGGATCACTGTGCAACAGGGAGTTAGGACATAATATAATATAACAATTATTTATCATATAAACAAACTAACCTAAAAATATAACAAAAATGTGTATCTTCCATTAAAGATGACAGTTTATAAGATTCACAGTTGGCACCAAAACATGTTTGACTGTCATTCAATAAAGTAAAGTGATTAGTAAAAGATACTGCTTTTTCTTGCAACACTATGACTGAGAAAACAATCCAATGCTCAAGTGCCTCCCTGAAGGGAAGGAATAGCCCAAAGCAGAAAGTGTCATAATCCTGCCTACATTATTACTGCTTTTAAATTTCTTTACCAACCTGTTCTCACAGCTGACTAACAAAATGAAACATAAACACGTTCGACTTGAAGTTAGAGGGAAGATCGAAATGGAACATCTTCATCTAACTTGTAAGACTTATTTTCAAGTTCTTTTGTCTGGCTAAGAACAATAATGCATTTTTTTTGTATAGTATAAATACTACCTCAGGTCTCCTCTGAAAAGAGGCTAGTGGCCTAGTGGGACTATCCTGGTCAACAAATAATAAGTAAAAATAAAAAAAATAAAAATAAATAATTTATTTGCCTTGTATGAGAATTTATATTCCAAACATTACTTCCAGTTCAATGACCTGAAATCCAAAAATTAAACCAGAACTGGTGCCATATTGGTCCTCAGTTATCTCTGATTTGGAATTTACTTCCTTTCAAGTATATGGGAATACCTATATAAACAAATTAAAATGTATAATGAGATTCACATTTTAGCACAGTTAGAACTGCAGATTTGGAATTACCTGGATATTCCAGTTGCTGTGTGTTGTACACTACCGACCTAACTTGGATGAAAAAAGTTACTGTTGATATTTGTTATTTGAAGTAAATTGACTTCCCATTCTGACACTTTATTTATTTATTTATTTATTGATTTATTGATTTATTTATTGATATTTAATTACTGGCAAAGTCTAATTGGGTCGGAGCCCATTTTCAGATGAGGCCTGGGGAGAAAAGCTCCAAAGTATTACAAAAACAGCTTAAGAACAATACCTTTAAAGTTTTATTTATTTTATTTTATTTATTTTATTTTTATTTTATTTTTACATTTGTTAACCGGGAAAGTCCAACTGGACACATATCCATTTTCAGTGGAGGGCCTGGTAGAAAAGCTCCAATAGCATGTCATAAAGAAATTACACAAGAATATCATACAGAGATATAGGTTCCATAGAAACATAAGTTATGTATAGATTAACAATTCATTTAGTAAAGTCAGCATACAGCATTCTAGTAGTAGGTTTTATATAGAATATAAAAAATAAACAAGAAAAACCTTTTTTTTCTTTCTAAATTATGAGTACTCTCTATATTTTGTTACATAAATAACCAGTGAATATTAAACTTTACAGTGAAAGGAATTAGGGGACCTTTAGTAGAATTCTTGAACATGGTATTGGTGCAAATTAACCTGGGAGTAGCATGAACAAAGCCAATTGTTTGAGAAGTGGGTTCTCAGGAGTTTCTTAAATTGAATAGTGGAGGCAGTGGAGGTTATTTGGCTAGGTAGTGAGTTCCAGATTTTAGCAATAGTCCAGGCAGAGACAGATTTGCCAGCATCATTTTTGTGTGTGATAATGCTTATTAGGTTCTGAGAACTAGATCGTAAGGCTCTGGAAGGGATGTGGGGGTTAATTATATTTTGAAGTGCAGGGTTTTGTCTGGAAGGTAGAAGAGATTATGCGTTATTGTGAGTTGCTTAAAACAGAAGTAGTCGAGGTAGCTTGAGCCAATTGAGTTGGTTAAGGGCGAGACAGTGGTGGGATTTGTATGACGTTTCAGTAGCGAACTCGGCTATTTTGTTATAACAAGATTCTATTTTGTTCAGATCACTCTGGCAGAGATTAGTAAGGATGGGAGAGGCATAGAGAAGGATGGATAAAAGATGAGTTCTTGCAATAGTAGCTTTGGTTTGTTTAAAGTGTTTGTTCCTATAGAGAACTCCTAGTTTTTTATTAACTTTCTTAATGGTTTGTGCTATATGGATGTCAAATTTGAGGTTATTGTCTATTTCTACACCTAAGAGCTTAGTGTGTGCAGTTGGAGTGATTTGAATGTAATCTTTGGAGTGAATGGTGAACGTGTTGTGGGGGGAGGGGGCATGACCTGGGCTGAAAATAATTAATTTAGTTTTTTTGGGGTTAAGAATAAGTTTGATGTTTGTGAACCATGTTTCCGCTACAGTAAAAGTGTTTTGGGTGAGGATTTGCAGTTCCTTTAAGGTGAGGGCGGCACTTATAAGGGTGGTGTCATCTGCGTATTGTACTACTGATGCTGTGAGTGAGGAGGAATTGATATGGCTGGTGAATAGTGAGAACAACAGTGAGAACAATAGTGGGCCAAGGATGGATCCTTGAGGGACACCTATGGATACTGGTAGCAGGGGGGACACCTATGGATACTAGTAGCAGGGGGGACACCTATGGATACTGGTAGCAGGGGGACACCTATGGATACTGGTAGCAGGGGGACACCTATGGATACTGGTAGCAGGGGGACACCTATGGATACTGGTAGCAGGGGGGACACCTATGGATACTGGTAGCAGGGGGGACACCTATGGATACTGGTAGCAGGAGGGAAAGCTATGGATACTGGTAGCAGGGGGGATACCTATGGATACTGGTAGCAGGGGGGACACCTATGGATACTGGTAGCAGGGGGGACACCTATGGATACTGGTAGCAGGGGGGACAGCTATGGATACTGGTAGCAGGGGGGACACCTATGGATGCTGGTAGCAGGGGGGACAGCTGGTCATGCCATAGGACAGCCTGCTGTTGACCAGATAAGTAGCTAGTAAACCATGATATAGTGGAGGGGCTGTGGCTTAGGGTAGATAAAGTTTGGAAAAGAATGTTATGGTCACCATGTCAAAGGCTTTAGATAAGTCTAAGAAAATGGAAGATACAAACAGTCCCTTGTTTCTATTGTGGTTAACTATATCTGTAAATGACAGTAATGCTGTGGTGGTGCTGTGGGATGGTCTAAAGCCATGCTGAGTTTTGGAGATTAAGTTGTTTTGTAAGAGCTACAAAAACATATACAGTTTAAATAATTATCTCAAATTAGACATAATATGAAAACATTGGTTGACAATAGATACAAGTTATATGACAATAATTTAATATTTATGGAAATGTTAGGCAATTCATGAAGAAATTAAAGGTAAGTTATATAATATAAAAGGGAATTGCAATATGATGTGAGAGTATATTTGGAGAGAAAACCATGGAAGAGAAATTGATAGAACTAAGGAAGTGAGTGAAGAAGGGTGAGTAAGGAGGTGTAAGGTATGAACAGGTATTTGTTTACATTTAAGATATAGTTTATCCTGGTGTTGAGCAAGAACAGAGCTAGACTTTGGCTTGGAAGTCTTTCAGAATGGTGTTGAAGGATGAAAGGCAGGGTATTGACCTGACGGATACAAGTAATGCATTCCAGGACATAGAAACTTGGTATGAGTGCAGAAAATGCCCAGCAGAGTTGATAGGTTTGTGGACAGAGAGGAGTTGGTCACTTGATCATAATGACCAACTGGGAACACAGTTGTATAGAATATTATTTAGTGCTGGACAAGCAGATGGATTCTGAATAATTATATAGGTGGTAAGAATTTGTGCATATGTTAGTTAATGGGATAGCTCTAACTAGTTTAGGCTTTTTAGTACTATAAAGTGGTGGGTTCTGAAAGGAATATTTTCTGTAAATTTAGTAAATTTGTTATAGCATTGTTCAAGTTTAAATTTTTGTGAAGCCTGGAGGTTAGTAAGGATGGGAGCACCATAGAAAAGAGTGGGGAGGGGATAAGTAGTGGCAAGTGTAGCTTTAGTTGTGAGAAGGTTTTTGACTATGTAAAGCATCCCTAGGTTTTATGAGTTGTTCTTATGCAGTTTTACAATTTTAATCTCTGTTTACACGTATCTTCTTCTTTATTATTGCATTGTTAATGATGCCTACTTCACAGAGTTTTAATCTTGTGGGACACATTATTATCTGTGTACTATTTGTAAATAGTTGTACATAAATGAATGACTGTATTATGAACATATGCTCTGGACATCATTACGAACTCGTGCATCCTGAGATTTGTTAATATTTATATTTAATGGAGTTATATAACTATCCCTTGCATTATGCGTTCTACTGTACAATGGCTTTGGTTGACCCTCCTGTAAACTGTACTCATTAATGAACATTGCTGGAGCTTTTCTGTTGGGGCTGCAATGAAAATGAGCATTAACCAGCTTGACATCTACATTAACAAGACATGAATAATGGAAATACATGCACATGCACATATATAATTAATTAAACAAGTGAGAAATGAGTGAAGCTGAGTCAAGCCTTCAGATAACTACTTTACTAGAGTTCTAGATCATGTGCCATTGCAAAGGAAATTGGAAATTGACATAATGTACTAGTAATTCCAAAGATGGAATTGCAAAAGCAAGACTTTTATGGAGAAGCATTTGGATAACTAGAGCAGTGACCTAGAGATATATATCCAAAAACTGGGTAGGCTTAGTTATAACTTTGCATTATGCAGGATGAAACACTAATTATCTAATAAAATGCAGTACATACAGCATGTTTTGTATACGAAGGTGAAGGATGGAATAAAAAAAGAGTTTAATACCAGACAAAGTGTAGAAGTGGTGACTAATGACAGAAGTCAAGGTCATTTGATGTGAGAAAGATGAAATAGCAGGAACATTAAGACTTGTTTCAAGAAAAATAGGTAATTCTTGGGTTTAAGGTGTACAGAAAGGAGGAACTAAGAAGCAAACCTCCCAACTATCCAGATTTTTGCAGAATATCCAGATTTATGCCTCATATTTGTGGTCTGTTCCTCGTAAAATTTACATTTTTCTGGTAAATTACTGAGGATTGAATTCATTGAATAATGACATACATTTGAGATTCAGACTTCATATCTTTCGGAAAATGCAAGCACACACGAAACCATTTTATTATAGCAATTTTCCAAGATTATAAGAGCAATATTTAAAATCTGTCCCTATTGTTGAACCTTTGTCACTGCATTATTTTAGGTTTTGTCCATATTTCTTGTGCCAAGAGGTTGAGAGGTATGCTATGAAGAATGGGAATGGCAATCCACATAAGAGAGAGGAAATTAGTAGTACAGACAGAAAATGCAGGACAGAAAACGTGGGCAGGAAGGAAAAAGTAAGGCCACAGTAAGACTATAATACCATTGTATATGAAAATGGGGAACAAGAAGGCTGATAGACTGATACTGTGTGATGCTCATTTGATAAACAGAAGAGGGAACGCAGCACCATCATGGATGGGATAACAAGTGCAGAAAAGGAAAAGGAGGAACTGGTTACGGCGATTTAAAACCAGTATAACACTTTACTAACATGTGCTACCTTATCCCTACCGTTAAACATAACCATAACTTCAACCTTCTATCCCTAAGCATAACGCTAAACATAACCATCTCCCTAACCCCAGTGTTAAATAAGGCACACACTCCTTACACTAAACCATGCCTTAACAGGCACACACACAAACACACACACACACACACACACACACACACACACACACACACACACACACACACACACACACATACACACACACACACACACACACACACACACACACACACACACACACACACACACACACACACACACACACACACACACACACATGCACACACATGCACACACACACACACACACACACACACACACACACACACACACACACACACACACACACATGTACATACACACACACACACACACACACACACACACACACACACACACACACACACACACACACACACACATGCATGCACACATGCACACACACACACACACACACACACACACACACACACACACACACACACACACACACATACACATGCATGCACACATGCACGCAGGCACACACACACACACACACACACACACACACATATACACACATGCATACACACACACACACACACACACACACACACACACACACACCACACACACACACACACACACACACACACACACACACACACACACACACACACACACACACACACACACACACACACACACACACACACACACACACACACACACACACACACACACACACACACACACACACACACACACACACACACACACACACACACTCCTTTCACACTAAACCATGCCTTAACCTTAATACCAACCTTAGCTGTAGTGTTAGACCTAGGCCTAATCCTAGCACTACATGCAAATGCAGACACACACACACACACACACACACACACACACACACACACACACACACACACACACACACACACTAAGAATACCTGCAATATTTTGGAATTGTCGAGATGTTTTGACATTCCAATGCACTAATGATTCTAACTTCATACATTTCCCTTTTGGCATTCTTCCTTCTAGAAGCATATGTTTTGTTTATTGACAGGAACCACTGGTTTACTTTTTATGTAGTACAGTTTTATTTTTTGTGTTGTGTAATTATACCTCTTTCAGTTGTGCACATTGCGGTAGTGGTTGTGGGACTGTGGAGATACAATATAAGGAGGTGTAGAAGCAAGGCCTCCCGTTTTGTGGGACACGGGGTACAGCCACCTACATAAATGCATTAGTATGCAATAACTTACTTGTCAGAGTTAGTATGAGAACGTGCGAATGTAGATGGTACAGAAGCAGTTATTTCACAGATGTTTTCATGGTTGACAGCTATTATAACAGTTGAAAGAGCAGTCAGCTGACAGATATAGGTTCATGGGTTCATGGGTGTAAACTAGGCTAATGGCCCTGGAGCCTTTACAAGCCTAGCCCATTGGATTATCCTGG
The DNA here is from genome assembly GCF_019279795.1 of Protopterus annectens. Classification (NCBI taxonomy): domain Eukaryota; kingdom Metazoa; phylum Chordata; order Ceratodontiformes; family Protopteridae; genus Protopterus; species Protopterus annectens. The sequence continues at coordinate 513,817,601 of NC_056742.1, read as the reverse complement.
AATCATGCCACCTGACCTTAGTTCCCAGTGCCTCTGTCAAGTATAGCCACTGGTGTGATCCCAGGGATACATTTTCTATTTCCCATCCACTCATCAAGATTTCTCTTGAAGAGGTCCAGTGAGGTGTTCTGTTTGACATGTATAGGAAGTCTATTCCATAGCATGGGCAGTCTCTGGGTTATGAACCTGTCCCTCCAGCAGGTCCTGTTGATTGTAGTAATGAGGTTGAGGTGTCTGGAGTGTGTGGTGAGAGGGATTGGGATTTCTTTAGATGTAGCGTTTCTAACAGAGCTTGGTCAGACATGGCTTTGTAAGTCAAGCAGAGATCGCCTCTAAGTAGGCGATATGAGGCAGAGAATAGGTGGAGTTTTTTTAGTCTGTCCATATGGGACAAGTGTTTAAGGCCTAGAATCCTCTTTGTGAGGTACTTTTACGGCCTCTCCATTTGTTGCAGGTGTCTAGTGAGGTACATGCCAAATGGGGCATGGTACTCAATGATTGGCCTAATGAGGGAAGAGTAGAGGGAGACAATGACCTCTTTCTTCTTGGATGCAAAACCCTTAGGAACAAGATGTGCCACATAGTAGGACTTTCTCTCCACAGTAGCAATGTGGTGGTCAAAAGAGAGGTTGCTGTCAACCTGTGTTCCCGATCTCTTATAAAGCCTTTTGTGTTCAGTGGACTACCATTGATGTGATAATTCATGAGAACCGGGTTTTTTCCTAAAGGGGATGATGACACATTTTTTGGTATTGAGCTTAAGGTCATGGTTCTGACACCATTCGTTGGTCTCAGTGAAGCCTTTCTGTAAGATGTCAATATCACTTGGGGAGTTAATAATAGCTCCCAACTTGCAATCATCTGCGAACTTTGTCAGCCAAAGTCCCTTAGTGTTGGCCTGGACTTCAAAGAAGGAGATACCAAACAAGAGAGGACCCAGGACTGAACCCTGTGGGACTCCACTTATGACTGGTCAGCAGTCTGACTTGGAGTCAGCTACTTTCATACTGTGGGTTCTATCTGTGAGCCAGTTTGTAACCCACCTAGTGATATAGGGGTTGATGCCTAGCTTACTGAGTTTTTCTATGATTTCTGAGTGGGGAATGGTATCAAAGGCCTTGGCCAGATCAAGGTCGGCTGTGTGAACCACCTTGCCTTTATCCACAGCTCTGGTAACTGACTCAATGAAGATGCCCAAGTTGAGTGGGCATGATCTCCCCATTCACAAAACCAAACTGTGTGGGATCCAGAGTCTGAAGATCCCATATATCCTTGTTTATTAGGTACATGATGATGCATTCCATAGCTTTGCATATCAGACTCATTAAGCTAATGGGGTGATAGTTCCCAGGGTCTGTAGTTGCTCCTCCTTTGTGGAGAGGGATGAGTGTATCAGTGCACCATTCAGTAGGGGCAAAGCCTGAGGTGAGGCTGTGATTGAACAGGGCACACAGGTGAGGTGCCAGTTCACTCTGTAGTTCATGTAGAACACAGCCAGGGATATTGTCATTTCCCATAGAAATTGTATTCTTGGACTTGGACAGTGCTGTTTTAAACTTTGCAGCAATAATACTGGGTGTCTGGCAATCTACTGTTAATGTGATAGGTCCTTTGGGAGGGGAGAGAGGGGTAAAGTTGGCACGGAATCTGTCGGCCAGTATATTGGCAATATCTGTTGGCTCGGTATAGGAAGTACCATTATGCATTAGCTCAGAGCAAATCTGGAAATTGCCATGGAAATTCTTTACATAACTATAGAAGGCCTTGTTGTTGTCTTTACTATCTGCCACAATTCTATTTTCATAGCTAGCTTTACAGGATTTGGTGAGAGATCTCAACTTTTTGTTGAGACTGATTAGGGGGTTTTTCCACTCTTGGGACTTCACCTTATACCACATCATATTCCTCCTTCTGTTGTAGAGTTTGTTTATGGCAGGAGACCACCAGATTGACTTCCTATTTTTGGAGGAGAGCGTCTTAGTTCTATTGGGTATGGTGAGATCCATGCATTTGTGTACGTGCTGGTACAGTGCACTGGTCTATGATTCGGCAGTCATGCAACTATTCTCCATTTGCATGGGTGCAGTGAAGTTAGCCACCTCTGTTTTTAGGAGCGCAAAGTTAGCTTTGGAGATGTTTTTCATGTTGGTTACCTGTGGGGGGAGGGGGATGAGAGGGATGTGGATTTCCAAGGTGATTAGTTTGAGGTCGGATCTAACCAGGGAGGAGTTGACTACTGGTGTAGAGCGACAGTCACCCATGTTAGTAATGACCAGGTCAAAGATGTTGCTACCTCTAGTGGGAGTAAAAATGAGCTGGTCCAAGGCATTGGAATTAATAAATCCCAGGAAACGTTGGGCAAGTGTATTGGTATATGAGTAGTTTTCCCAGTTAATAGAGGGGTAGTAGAAGTCGCACAGTATGAGAGTGTCAGGTTGGACCTTAATATTCTCCAGGGTGCTTAGGAACATGGAATGTGAGTCTTGGGACCTATAGCAGGTTACAACCTGAATGACTGTCTTACCCAGTGTTAGCTGCACCTGAAGTATCTCTGATGCTTTAGGTTGGGCTACCAGTCTGGAGGTGTGTGTATCCTTTATGAATATGGAAACACCACCGCCTTTGGAGCTTCGGTCCAGGTTCTGGGGCCAAAAGCTGTGGAATGAGTTATAGCCTGGTAGTACAGGGGTGCTTTCTGCTGCCGTGAACCAGGTCTCTGTTACAGCACAAATGTCAATGTTCTCCATTTTAAGGAGTGCTTCGAGCGAATGCATTTTGAATTTTAGACTTCTAGCATTGAGCAGCATAACCTCAGATTGCATTTGTTTGTAGCTGTTACGGTGGTAATTTGGTCTTTTGAACACCGCCAAAAAAGGCACTATAGGGGTGGCAAGAGCCTTGGCCAGTATGCGGAAACCCAGGGAGGACATATGCAGGCCATCTCTGACAATGCATCAAGGTCTGTCAATCATGTCATCCCAGGCAGACAGATAATGGATCCCCTTAGAATGACACCAGAAACATAACCAATAAAATCAAGTGAATTTCAGGCTGAACACTTTGAAAGCATTTCACTGTTATGCACTTTGGCTATCAGAGATTGCAAGTGTATGACACACAGTGTATTTATCGAATGCTGTAGGTTAGTTTATGAGTTGGATACAGTGCAATGATCTGGGTTTTCTGCTTACTGATTTTTCATTAGCTTTGGTTTTACTGGATTGTGTGAGTATGTTTTTATATTTACTACTATTTAACATCCTTCTTTTATACTATACCCTTACTTCCTATGAGTACTACACCCTTAGCAGATCTCCTAGCTTAGCTAAACACACAGGTTCATTCCTTCCCCTAGCTAATCAAACCTACATTAACCTCCTGTCATCATGTTCCTACCTTCCCCCACTCTATCACAGAATACCACATAACAGGTTTCACACATCTAAAAAGTTCTACATCATACCCTCCAAAAACTCAAACATATTCCCACTTCCTCAAATACTCTTACTGCTACATGGGGACATCCATCCCAACCCTGGCCCAAACAATTCCCTCCTTAACACCCTCACAAAACCAAATACTAACAATTCAAACTCACCTTTCTCTTCTAACTCCCTTTCTATAGCACACCTAAATATTCGGAGCATTAACAATAAAATTACACAACTCCATGCTTTAATTGACCTCTACTCATTTGACATCCTCTGTCTTACTGAAACCTGGCTTAAACCAGGCACCAAAGACAATGACATTACTCCTCCTGGTTATAGCATTTTAAGGCGGGATCATCTAAGCAAAAAGGGTGGTGGTGGTGTTGCTTTACTCTATAAATCTCAACTGCAAGTGTCCTCTATTGACTCCCTCCCTCCCCTGCCAATGCTGAAATACTCTGCAGCAAATTCCACTTAAATAAAAACAAAGCCATATATATAATTTGTTCCTATATCCCTCCTGGCAACAACTTAAATACAATGGAAAACATTCTTAGCTGGCTCTCCTGTAGCTTTCCTCAGGAAACCATAATCCTAGGAGACTTTAACATTGACTGGAACTCTTGCATATACCCCAAACCCACCCATCACCTCAACCTCTTTACTTTTCAACAAACTATAAACTCCCCCGCTAGAATTCACAAATCTACCAATAAACAAGCCATCTTGGACTGGATATTGGTCAACAATAATCCTCTCTCTTATAAAACTGGTATACTCCCTGACAATATCAGCGACCATCTTCTCACCTACATCACCAAACAAAAAAACAGCAATTTAAATCAGCCCAACTATCGTATTATATGTAACAAAAAAAACTTTAACCTTCCTAGCTTCCTCAATGAACTCAAACAGTATAACTGGTCAACTCTAAAACACCTGCCACTTGAGGAAGCAGTTGCCCATTTTAACAACACATTGCTCCAAATTCTTGAGCATCATGCCCCCTCTTGCGTAATTAGAACAGGATCCAAAGCTGCTCCATGGCTTTCTAAAGATACCAAGCAAATGATGCATTTAAGGAATAAACAATGGACAAAATGGAGAACTACTGAAAACCCAACTGACCACCAAAACTTCAAATACCTTAGAAACACTACAAAAAAACTTACCTATCTTGATAAAAAAAATTATTACCTTCAACACCAACAAAATCAAAATCATAACCCCAAAAAATTCTGGTCAGGAATCAATAAACTGCTCCATCCAGGTAATACCAAAACACCTACTCCAGCTAACTTAGTGCAGACTCCACCTAACTTAATAGCCAGTACATTCAACACCTTCTTCTCTGAAACAGTCACCTCTCTAGCAAAGACCATGATTCGCCACACTTCCCTCAAAATGACCTCCCCTCAAAATAACACCCCCACTCTAACATTTAGCACAGTCTCCACAACCTATATACACAAATTACTCTCAAAACTTAAACCATGCACTCCTTCAGCCGACCTACTACCAGCTGAATATCTGCAGCTTACAGCAGCTGAAGTAGCATACCCAGTCTCCATCTTAATTAATAGAACAATAACTGAATCTACTATTCCTTCCCTCTGGAAAGTCTCCCATATCATTCCTCTGCATAAAGGAGGAAACACTAATGAACTTTCCAAGTTCCGTCCTATAGCCTTATTATCACCTCTATCTAAACTTATGGAAAGTTGTATACACCAACAAGTTCTACATCATCTTTTACATAATAACCTATTTTCTGACTCCCAATATGGTTTTAGACCTTTCCATAGCACCTCCACTGCTCTTCTCTCCTTTTCAGACACTATCAACAAAAATCGAAACAACAACCTCTTCTCCTCTGCTTTATTTCTTGACCTCTCTAAAGCCTTTGATATGGTGAAACATCACCTTCTGCTAGACACTTTGAAATGTCTCTCTCTCGAACCTTTGGCATTGCACTGGTTTGACTCCTACTTGAAAGATAGACAACAAGCAGTCCTCTGGGACAGCCATCTTTCCTCTCTGCTCCCAGTCACTATCGGCGTCCCTCAAGGATCCATCTTAGGACCCCTTCTCTTCTCCATATTTATAAATTACCTGTCTACCTCTCTTCCCACTACCAAATGTATTCAATACGCAGACGATTCAACTCTCATCTGTTCTGCTGCTTCTCCAGCCAAACTTCATTCTTCTACCCAACAAGTCTTTACAGTAGCAGAAAAATGGTTCCAAGATATCTGTCTCCTCCTTAATCGCAAAAAAAACAAACTATTACTTTTCTCTCCTACCCTTAAATCCGCCCCTCTCTCCTTTTCAATTGTGTTTGACATTGGCACTATCATTACACCTGACTGTTCCACTAAACTACTAGGTGTCACAATAGATAATCAACTAAACTTTGATTACCACATTGACCAAACCATCAAAGCTGTTAATAAAAAGATTGGTGCTCTTAATAGATTTAAGCCCTTTCTAACAGCATCTACAAGGGTGTCTCTAGCCCAAACTCATCTCATCTCAACACTATTGTATGCCTCCCCATCCTTTATAAACCTTTCAAAATCTAACCTTCAGAAACTTGCCATGGCCTATCATAGTATTGCCAGGTTTGCCACAGGTTCCCCATTTCACACCCATCATTGTGTTAACCTCAAAAAGCTTGACTGGCTCGAACTCCAAAATATTATTCTCCTACATCAATTAGTTATCACCTATAAAATCCTCCACTACCCTTCTAATAGACCCATACTAAATAACCTTGTTGTCCCTTACAGGAATCTTACTTCCCTTCGTTCAGCCAACAAACTACTAGTTGCCACTCTCAAAACACACAACAAAGCTGGTGACTCCTTGTTTACAAATGTCATTGGCTCATATTGGAATAAACTTCCCATAGAACTGACCGTTCTAGGCTCTTCTCAACTTTTCAAGAAACAACTGAGGAAGTATTTTAAGTCTCACTGGCTATGCCCCTGCTCAAACCCTGACTGACCTGAGCATCCAACCCTCTTCTCATTTCTCCCCATTTACCTCTATGCTTGTCCCTATCACTAATACTACCCCTCTTCTGCAACTATCTACTATCCACTTGGATACGACTTTACCTCTGCAACCTGTTATCCCCCCCAAATTTATAGCTATGCAAATCTGCCTCAATCTATTGCCCTGGCATAAACGATTATAACAATTGTGAATACTGTGAATACTGTAAATACCTACAGACTCTTATGTCATTTACTACTCTCTTTCTTTTATGGCTGTACTATTCCTACTACAGCAAAGAATTTGCAAACATAAATCATCTCTCTATGTTATAGCTATAGCCTTGTTAAGTTTGCTAATTATAGTTTCGTTTAAGTTTTGCTAATTATAGCTATTGTCAATTTGCTTTAGTACCATTACTATGCTACATTGGACTAATTTTCTTATCATGCTTATAATTTTGCATCCCGTTGTACTATTTTTATGTTACCTTCTAGTATATAGTGGAGCTTTTCTCCTCAGGCCTCTGCTGAAAATGGACATGTATCCAGCCAGACTAGCCCAGTCAACAAAATGTTTATTTATTTATTCGTGTATTTATTTATTGATATTTGACTATCGGGAAAGTCTGACTGGATAGGAGCCCATTTTCCGTGGACGTCTGAGGAGAGAAGTTTCAAAGTATTAAAAAAAATTTTAAGAACAATAATTTTACAAACTTTAAAAATAATAAAAAAATGTACAGTTGAAATAATAATACCAAATTAGATATAATATGCAAACAGTGGTGAAGAACAGATACAAGTAATATGACAATGATTTAACATTTGAAGAGATTTTAGCCAGTTTATAGAGTAATTAAAGGTAAGTTATTATGATACAAACAGGAATTGCAATATGAAGTGGGAGAAAATCAGACTTAATGGCATATTTAGAGAGAAAGCCAGGGGAGAAAAAATGACAGAAGTAAGGAAGTGAGTGAAGAAGGGAAAGTAAAGAGGTATAAAGCATGAATAGGTATTTGTTCATAATTAGGGATATAGTTTATATGTATATATATATATATATATATATATATATATATATATATATATATATATATATATATATATATGACCCTGGTAACTATCGCCCCATAAGCCTGACTAGCCTGGTCTGCAAGGCTCTGGAGCGCATCATCATGGAACTCATTAACAAAGACATTGGGAACCTCCAAACACTTGACCCAACCCATTTTGGCTTTGTTAAGGGCAGATCATGCCTACTAAACCTGGTTGACTTCTTCAAGACAGTCACCAAGGCCATAGATGAGGGGAAGGTGGTTCAAACAGCCTACCTTAACCTAGCCAAGGCTTTTGACGCCATTCCCCACTTGGGAATTCTAGAAAAACTCACCAGCCTGAACATAAACCCCTACATCACGAGATGGGTTGCCAACTGGCTTACAGACAGAACTCAACCGGTAAGAATAGCAGGCTCCAGGTCCGACTCTTAACCAGTCACAATTGGTGTCCCACAAGGCTCGGTCCTGGGACCCCTACTGTTCAGCATATACTTCTCAGAAGTACATGCAAACACAAGAGGACTATGGTTAACCAAGTTCGCCGATGACTGCAAACTGGGAGCCATAACTGACTCTCCGGCTGACATGGACATTCTCCAAAAGGGCCTTAATGAGGCAGACACCTGGTGTCAAAGTCATGGCCTCAAGCTAAATGCCAAAAAATGCATAGGCATCCCATTTGGGAAAAACAAAACACCCATGAATTACTACATGGGTTGCAGCCCCCTTAATACAGAAGAGGTAATAAGAGATCTGGGGACCCAGGTTGATAGTAATCTTTCCTTTGACAATCATATTGCCAAAGTAGTTAGGAAATCCTTCTATGTAGGCCATCTAATTACTAAAGGGTTCGCATCTAGAAATAAAGAGGTTATAGTGCCCCTCTACTCATCACTCATCAGACCCATCATAGAGTACAATGCCCCATTTGGGATATACCTCACAAGACATTATCCAACAGCTGGAAAGACCACAAAAGTACCTCACCAAGAAGATTACTGGCCTCAAACATATGTCCTATGCAGCCCGACTGGAAAAACTCCGGCTGTACGCAGTGGCATATTGCTTACTGAGTGGTGATCTCTGCCTGACTTACAAAGCCATGTCCAAGTCAAAATTGATGGACATGCTCCACCTAAAAAAATCCAAGTCACTGTGGGCCACTTGCTCTAGTGAGCTAAACCTCGCCACAACAATGAATAGAACATGCTGGAGGGATAGATTCCTGTCACAGAGACTCCCCATGCTTTGGAACAAAATTCCTAACTACATTAGGCAGAGCCCCTCACTAACACTCTTCAAGAGAAACCTTGACGAGTGGATGGATAACAGAAAATACACTCCTGGGATCACTTCATTGGCTCTTCTTGACCGATGCTCAGTTAATTAATCAATGGGGCAGCGAAAGATGACACACTCTGGCTAGGCTTATAAATGCCCTCGGGAAGATAGCCTAGTACCTACCTATGAACCTATGTATGTGTGTGTGTGTGTGTGTGTGTGTGTGTGTGTGTGTGTGTGTGTGTGTGTGTATATATATATATATATATATATATATATATATATATATATATATAACTATACATATACTCACACAGGTATATGTATATATATATATCTATATCTATATCTATATATATATAAAACTATATCCCTATATATCTATATCTATATATATATAAAACTATATCCCTATATATATATATATATATATATATATATATATATATATATATATATATATATATATATATATATATATATATATATATATATATCTAGAGTTCCCCTTCAAAACATCTAATTCCCATAGCATCGAATCTCAAAACAATGAGACCATAACATCGAAAACCCAAAACACTAAAAACTCATGAGATTGAAAATCCAAAACACTGAAACTTTGCATCACACCTTCCCATAACAACGCACAAGTAAATAACATTTCCTCCACCTATAATAACACCAAACTAATAAACACACTTTTTATTACATTTATGCCCGCCCACATCCACTGTAAATAAAAATATACCAACTCCAAGTTCACACCACAGTGGAAAAAAGTTAATTTCCTAACTACACTGTATCACAATCACCATTCAGAATGTACACATAATATCTAAATCACTTCCTTGTATGGCCTAAAAACAAGTACAGATTAGCAACATAAACACTTTCTCCCCTACTCACTTCTCCCGACACTTCTCAGAACCCTAACTTAAGTTACATGAAAGTAACAAATCCATCACTTAACAAGACCAATATTAACCAATTACCTGATAAACTGTCAAAACACAAAATTAAACAAATCACAAAGCTGTATAACGTACCAATCCTCATGATACCTTACACAATAACTACAAATTTGTAAAGTGATACCACAACATTAACAAATTATACTATAACATTTACATGTCTGACGATACACTACTCCATGTTATACATTTTCAGTGTTATGACCTTCGATGTTATGTGTTTTAAGTGTTTTGAGTTGTCGATGTTATGGTCTCAGTGTTTTGAGTTTTGATATTATGGGAATTAGATGTTTTGAAGGGAAACCATGTGTATACATATGTATATATATATATATATATATATATATATATATATATATATATGTATATATATGGATCTAGGATGTTTGCTTGGGTTAGCTGTGCTCCCCACCCCCCCTTACTTAATATTCTCACTCCAGGGTTGCACTGAAGTGGGGCAGGGGCTATATTCCATTTTCGACCAAATGAACTTCGACCAAGTGAGCTTTCAGTCAAGTGAGCTTTCAGTGAAGTGTAATGCGTGGTATCATTTTTGACTAAGTGTAATTCTACCAAATGTATGGAATCCATATATATATATATATATATATATATATATATATCTACAGAAAATATACACACACACACACACACACACACACACACACACACACACACACACACACAAAATGACGCTATCTCATGCACTCACATGAGCACCTGCAAGGAGCACTGAACACAATTATAGGTACCAAATGAAATTAAAAACTATGGATTTCTGCAACTATAGAATCTCTTCACTCTCTTTAGATACAGGTTATATGTAGCTTTGGCCTCTCCTGTGGTTTTGTTGTACATCTGCTAGAGTTAGATAACAAAAACATATGCCATGTCGGAGTATGGGGGCTCACCATGTCATAACGACAGTCTGTAGGCACATCAGTCTTCTTTACTATAAGCTACAAAGCTCACCTCTACCTGTAAGCTACAAATGTAACCTCTACCCTTATATCCTATATCAGTTACTCTACAAAATGCCCCACACCAAACAGCTAATTATTGTTATTTTCTCTGGGAGTACATCTGATCTCATACTAACCCAAGCCCAAGCTCCCTCCCTCCGGAACATGCAATTCCCATTATATCCAGGAATTCTTAGCCAAATTACCGCAGCACAGGCCAATATCATTACTTCTCTAATATCTCATCATCTATATTCAGTTGTAATAATGTATACACTACCAAGAGTCTGCGCCATCAATAACAAACTCAAAATAATTCTCATACTTTAACTTCTAAGACCTACTACATCTCACACCTTATAAATCATCCCTTGTTACTATCTCAAAGCGGCGACATACATACACATCCTGGTCCTTCCCTCTCTCTGAATATCAGCCATACATACCCTCTCACTCTCCTCTAAGTCACCTAGTAACACTCAAAACCTATCTGTAATAACAATCAAGACATGGAGTATTTGTAACAAAATTACAGAATTTCATGCCTGGCTCTTTCAACATACCCCTGATGTCATAGCTGTTTCAGAAACTTGACTAAAGCCACATTCATCAGACACTGAAATAGTTCCAACTGGTAACAATATCCTACGAAAAGATAGAGTCGTAAAGGGTGTGAGTTTGTGTGTGTGTGTGTGTGTGTGTGTGTGTGTGTGTGTGTGTGTGTGTGTGTGTGTGTGTGTGTGTGTGTGTGTGGCTTTAATCTATCGCAACTCCTTAACCATTACATTCTATTCTAAACCTGTCCCAACCTTTGGCAACATGGACATTTTGTTAGCATCATTCCAAATAAATAATAGCAAACATTTATGCATACCAACACTATATATTCTCCCAGGCCAAAACATCCCTATTCTTCAAGATTTTTTTATCTTGGACAACTCTAAACACATCCAATGAAACTGTTATTCTAGGGGATACTAACATTAATTGGCAAAATTTAATCTCAAACTCCCCAGCTAATTATATTAATCTGCACAGGTATACACAGCTTGTCGCATGCCTTACATGAATACTAAACAAGCAAACAGAATCCACCTTGGATTGGATTCTAGTTTCCGATCCTCACAAATATTCCAACACTGGTACCATCCCTGATAGCCTAAGCAATTATTTACCAGCTTTTACATATAGAACCCATACTCAGGTACCCAACCCCCACTGATCTAGAACATCTAGAAACTTAATGAAATTCAACCAAATAACCTTCAGTAACTCCCTAAAAGTACAAAATTGGACCCCACTAAAAACATTACCCTTAGAAAAGGCTGTAAGTTATTTTAATAAGGTCTTCCTTGATACCTTAAATACTTTAGCCCCCATTAGGTACAAAAGAACAAAACCTAATCATACTCCTTGGCTTACAAAACCAACAAACAAATTCTTCTTTCTAGAGACTTAGCCTCGAAAGAATGGCTTAAAAACAAAAAACAAGCAAATGAAATTAACTTCAAACAACCTCACAACAAAACCAAGAAATTAGTTAAAAATGACAAAAAACTATTTTTCACAACAATTATCTAGTCAAAGAAATAACTCAAAAATTCTGGAAGTCTCTTCTCTCCTTAACCCCGGGACCACACAGAACCCACCACCATCCCCTGATAAAGACCCATAACAAATAGCCCATTTTATCAACACTATTCTTAAACTTGACAAAGAACTTGACAAAGAACCCCCACCAGTAACTAACAAACCCCCCAACAATAACCTCAAACCCAGTTTGCGAGAATTCCAGCTTACATCCCTCACTCCACAAAGAAACCACTAACAATACCCCAGTAACTCCAATATTCTCCCTAAAACCACTGTCCATCTCTCAAGTATTTAAATTGCTAACTAAACTAAGACCATGCTCCCTATCTGCCCATAACCTCCCCTCCCAATACTTGAAACTTGGTGCTGATGCAATAGCCTACCTCATCAATATTCTATTTAACCGATCCATCTTAGAATCCACAGACCTTCAAATTTGGAAGAAATCCATCATAACTACTACTATAACTACTAGATTTAAGTAACTATTGACCCATTTCCATTCTCTTATCAGTATCTAAAATATTGGAAAAGTGTCTACACACTCAACTACTAAAACACTTCTCTGACAATAACCTCCTCGCCCCTACCCAACATGGCTTTTGTCCTGCACACAGGACTACTATGGCCTTACTTTCTTTCACTGATACTGTGAACAAAGCTCTGGAGTCTGGTCTATTGACAACAGTAGTCTTATTTTCAACACAGTATCACATACTAAACCACTCCAAACATGCCCTCACCTGGTTTGCCAACTACCTGAAGAACAGACAACAATCTGTCAGATGACAAAGCAATCAATCTGGTTATCTGGTTAATAAGACAGGAGTCCCCAGGGGTCCATTCTTGGACCTTTACTTTTTAATATATTTATAAATAATCTCCACACAGTCTCCCTACAAAGTTCACTTGTCCAATATGCTAACGATTCTACTACCATGTCCTCCTCCAGCAACTTCCCAGATCTCCTAAAAATAACACAAAACACCTTCTCAACCATAGAAACGTGGCTAAACAATGCACAACTGCTACTAAATCCCAATAAAATTTATTTTTATTTATTTTATTTATTTTACATTTGTTAACCAGGAGAGTCCGACTGGATACATGTCCATTTTCAGCGGAGGCCCGGGGAGAAAAGCTCCAGGTACATAACAGACATATGAACATTGTTAATGCAAAAAAGGAAGATAGTTGAGTTCTAAATACAATATAAAGATACATCACATCTTGGGAAAAAAATAACAACAGCATATAAAAAAAAAACATAGGTCAGTTACAAAGGTGAGGCGCCTTGTTAAAAAGCGGTTAAGGATAGTGAGGTAAGAGAAGGGTAAATGATAGTGGTTAATCAGGTTTGGAACAGGGACATTGCCAGAGCGTACTGAGATGGGGTTTAAGCTTTTTTTTTGAATTGCAGGAGTGAGGGTTCTGAGGTGAGCATGGTCGGTAGGGAGTTCCACATTTTACCTACAAAGTTTGAGAATAGAGAAACCCCAGCAGAATTATTGGCTTTGGTAGTTTGAGCTAAGATCTTATTGGAGGAGCATAAAGATTGCAGGTTAATATAGGGGTGAAAAATCTAAGCTACTACTATTTTCAGTCTAAACCACCTCCACAAGACTTTAAAATTTACTCCCAAAACAACACAGAAATTGAAGTAGTGAAGACAGAAAAAATTACCAGGCATTACTACAGATGGCAAACTATTCTTCGAACAACATTCTTAACACAGTGAAAAATAAAAACACATTTTAAGTAGGCAAACTCTACGGATATAAACTCTACATGGATAAACCCACAAAAATAAAAATGGCAAATACCCTCCTACTCCCTCCCCTTCTCTATGGTTCCTCCATCTTTATCAACCTTCATACATCCCCTAAGCAACAAACTACAATCATACTATTATAAAATTGCCAAATTTGCATCTGGCCTACCAAACCGTACACACCACTGCCAGGCCATTAAGAAATTGAAATGGTTTGAATTCTTCCACTACCATCATTAGACCCAACAAACTCTTGCTCATAAACTAATATACGACCCAGGAAACTACCCTTGACTTCATTCCATCCTACAATCCTACATTCCCACCCAGAATCTTCCGTCTGCTAATAAGCAGCTTCTAAGAGTATCCAATCCCAATAAGAGAGCTGGACAAAGCTTGTACTTCCACTCCACAGTAAAATTATGGAATACCCTACCCCCCTCAATTACACAACTTGATTCCATAACAAACGTTCAAATTCACCCTAAAAACCCACTTTCTTAACAATCAAATCTGTCCTTGTGCCCAGAACTACAGACCACCATAAACAAATTCTAACATTTTGCTTACTAGTATGACTCTTTTTGATTTCAAGTAATAGTTTCTTGACTTTTCTACATCATATAAGGTATGTCAATCACTGCCTTGTCTTTATAATCATTATTAGACTAAACCCTAAACGTTCCATGCATGGAAGTGCATAAATGAACTGTTTATTATGAATGTATCCACTGTCTTTCCCTCCATACAGTGAATACCATCAAAATACTATATGTGTACTACTAACACCAAAACAGATTGTATAAAACTTTGTATTGCTAATCACTAGAAAATTGTTTAAAATATGTTGTACACTGTTCTGTTATTGTAAATATTATATTGTTGTAAAAATCTTAATCTGTAACTGGAGATTTTCTCCCCAGGCCTCCACTGAAAATGGGTTTCTAAGTCAGTAGACTTTCCCGGTCAACAAATGCCAATAAATAAATAAAAATAAAGTTAGACACATCTGCAGATATCAGGACTGCTATCTGTTTCCCCTCATTTTAGATAGATGGAGTTATATCACACATGCATACAGCTAGTGAGAATGCATAGATATACATCTGTAATGATATAGTAGTCCCTAGCAATTCAGTAGTGAGTTTCATTTAATTAGTTAATTATTTTGTTATTTATTTATGTTTTAGCATTTGTTTACTGGGAAAGTCCTACTGGGCCATGACCGGCCCCTTTTCAGCAGAGGTCCAAGGAGAAAAGCTCCGCAGTTAACACATTTTACAAGATGTCATACAATACAATTCAATGCAAGGCAAAATGACAAATGTTAACTATTACCTCCAAAAAACAGAAGCAATAGACCCTGGAAATCATTATGTTCTACAATGATACATTTCAGTTTTACTGTAGGAATGATAAGCTACTGGGTCTTCTGATGAAAGTTCAAAAGTTTAGATTATGCAAGAAGTCCAAAAGGACACTACAGGTAGAGGACAGATGGATAGAGTTGTAACAGCGCTTAGCCAGGAGAAAAGTGGATGGTGCATAGTTTGGAAACCAAAAGTGGGTACTAAGCTTTGCTTTGAAGTATTTATGACTTGCTTTAAGTCTTTTCATGGGTAAATACTAGGCTATTAGTCTGCAGACCATTGCAAGCCCAAGCCAGTAACTAGAGACCAGAATCAAATCTTGTACCTTGCAACTGTGAGGTTAAGACATTAACCATTGTGCCATTCCTCTGCTCTTGTGGGACAGTATTCCAACATGTGGATTCATACTAGGAATACATGACTTCACCATGTTTATTGTTTGGTTTCGCATCTGGCATATGTGCATATTATGCCATTTTCATCCTCTCCTCCCTCCTTTCCTTTGTCACTAACCATATGTGCATGTTATGCCATTTTCAACTTCTCCTCCCTCCTTTCCTTTGTCACTAAACTTTCATTAATAATTTTCTGCTTGTTATTTTATTTCTCTCCATTTCTTTGTATATTTTCTATAACATGTTGCCCTGCAGTGGTGATGCAATGAACTCTAGTCCCGCAGCAGGTCCAGCCATCACTTCCTTGTATGCCC